>NC_069380.1:167116285-167419035 GCF_027475565.1 Acinonyx jubatus | reverse complement strand
ATTTCAGAAAAAAGCAGCAGCTTTAATAAGGATACACATCACTGGATACCTACCACTAACAGTCAAGTATCAAGCCAAATTTAGTTGAAGCAGACCAGGCATAAAAGATTAACATTTTCATATAAAGCCTGTAACAGAATCCACAGCATTAACACAACATCTGATTTATTCAAACATATGCATAATCGTATAATCAGTGATAGAGTGGATAATGGACACACTTTTTAAAACGGAATGAATGGGGGCGCCTTGGTGGCTCAGTCGATTAAGTGTCCAACTACAGCTCAGGCGGTGATCTCACAGCTCATGAATTCAAGCCCCACATCAGGCTCTCTGCTGTCAGTAAGGAGCCTGCTTCAGATCCTCTGTCTCCCTCTCTCTCTGCACCTCCCCACTCATGCTGTCAAAAATAAGTATTTTTTAAAAATACTAAAATAATTAGAATGAATGAATAATTCCTTGCATAAAGGTTAATCTGTATTGCCATGGGAATCACCAACTAACAATTCACATAAGAGTGTCTAAAAAAACCCAAATGTCCAGTGAAACCTCGGATTCTCATAGGCCCAAATCAAGAACTTATGGTACAGAAGCTGGAAATTAAAAAAAAAAAAATGCATTTCTTTATGAATACAACTAAATCCAAGGCTCTTCTGACCTGCTTTTACTGTCAAACTACTTCCAGTCAGTTCTCTTTCTTATCTTCCTGGCGACTGCCCGATTTAGCCACACTCTGGAGGCTCTGGCCCAGGCCCAGGCTCTTACATCTTATGGCCAGTACTTGGAAGCCTGAGATGTCTGGACAGATTTGGGATTTAATCTCTGGCCATCAAATATAGAAGTGTGACTCCTTATCTCAGTATTCCAGTAAACAGATCTTTTGGAAAATTTCAGAAATAAATTGGCCAAACAAAGTCTTTGCTGCTTCTGAACAGAGAAGAGAAATTACAGATTAAAAAAACTAAAAGTTAAAATGAAAAAAAAAAATCACTCCAATGATGGAATTTTTCATCTATATCAGTTTTATTTTGCTATGTAATTGCTGTCCCATAGGCATGAATGGGCTCCAAGAAACAGCAAACTGAGCAAAGAATCACACCTACTATATACAGCAAGTAGTTTCTCAGGTCTCTTTGTAACAATCTATCTCTTTCCCCTCCCCATGATGCCCAGATGCTACTATGATCATGTATTAATCAGGTATGAAAGGTAACACAACGGTTACTTTTTTTTTTAAAATGTTTATTTTTGAGAGAGAGACACAGAGCATGAGCAGGGGAGGGGCAGAGAGAGGAGGAGACACAGAATTCCAAGCAGGCTCCAAGCTCTCAGCAGTCAGCACAGAGCCTGATGTGGGGCTTGAACCCACGAACCATGAGATCATGACCTGAGCCAAGTCAGACACTTAACCGACTGAGCCTCCCAGGCGCCCCTGAACACAATGGTTACCTTAAAGACTGTCTTGTCACTTCATTCTGGGAAGGCATGGAAAGCCTCCCATGCATTAAAATGTTTTCCAGAATATTCTCACCTACTTATTTTCTTCTCTCCTATTTTTCCCAACCTGACTGGTCCCAGTGGTCCTCATGTCTCTGTTCAAATAAAACCTACCCAAAGAAGTCAGCCTGAGCACCTAACCTAAAAATACTCCCACCATACCACCACACTCCATCACACACCAGAATTACCTTGTTCACTTCCATGTCTTCTCTCTCTCCCTCCTCAGCCCCACCCACCATCAGAACACAACATAGGCTCCCAGAGAGCATGAACCAGGATATGCTGTTTTGTTCACTTTTCCACGCCCAGCCCTGAGAAGCATGTTTGGCACATAAATAGGCACTCTGATAGTTATGAGATGTAAGAGGGATGTGTAACGAGATTCTCAGCTCAGCTTTTTACAGAAAGCTTTACATTAGATGAAGCTCAGAGACATACACAAAATAAACTGGTCAGCTCAGGGCCAGGTGGAAAGGAGTCTCGGAATAATCTAGGTATGAGGTGGTACGACCTAGAATACGAAAGTGGTAGGAAATATGGAAGAGGAGAGAGACAGGAGGTGTTTTCATGAAAAATCAGTGGGAATTAGGAAATCAGGGGTGATAGAAGAAAGGATTACAGCCCACATGGCTTGGGACTGTTAATTCCTGGTGTCTGATGGTGGGGCAGTGTTAAACACACAGTGCAGTTGAGAAGAGAGGTCACTTTGTGATCATAAATGTAAATTTGGATAAGGCTGTTTGATATGACAATGAGACATCTAAAAGGAGCTAACTGTAAAAGAAAAGTTAAGAAAAAGAGGCCGATATAAAAATGAGGGGATTAAAACAAAGAGGAAACAGAGAAGGATAGGAAGTCAGGAGAAAACAATCAAAAGGAGAGTCAAGGACCAAACAGAAGGGGGAAAAAAAATAGAGGCAATAAGAAATGTTAAAGATAAAAAGAATCTGAAACATTCTAGAAAACAGTGATGAAGTAAAACCTGCCATTCTACTTGATAAAAGCCATTTTTATAGTTAAAAAGCTATCATGTAACTGTGGCTTACTCAAAAATAGACACTTCGGTGGGTCAGACTATAAAGCTATGAAATCTATTTTTACAGTATTTATACCATTGGGATGACTGTGGCTCAGTCAGTTAAGCGTCCCATTCTTGACTTTGGCGCAGGTCATGATCTCACGATTCAGTTTGTGAGATCAAGCTCCGCGTCAGGCTCTGTGCTGAGTGTGCAGCCTGCTTGGGATCTTCTCTCTCCCTCCACCTCTCCCCTGCTCATACCCGCACTCTCTCTCACTCTCAAAATAAATAAACATTAAAAAAATAAAATATTTATACTATTAAAATAGCAGATTAAATAAGTGGAAAAGAATGGGACATAGTTTTATTTATAAAAACTTCAATCTTGTGGCTAGAACCCACAAACCAAGAGATCATGACCTGAGCCAAAACCAAGAGTCGATGCTTAACCAACTGAGCCACACAGCCTCCCCCGCCCCAAAATGTATATAAGCAATAACAGGAAAATAACAGGAAAGCTATGTTAGCCTACAAAAAAGTGCCATAGTTAAAACTGCCACTGTTAGCAACATAATGAAAATAAAATTAAGATGGACCGCAACTGTACATTTGAGACTTTAATAATTTTTTTAATCACGTAACAGGAAATACCTATAACTACAGAAAAAGTTACTTAGAAAAAATACAGGTGCTTCCAATTTCCATGTACTCCATATTCAACAAGCATCACCTGAGCTATTTCTCTGCACTAGGAGAATACAAAATCAAAAAGACATGCTCCCTCCATAGGATCTATTGCTTAGTTTCTGCCAAGAAACTGGCTTTTGGCAAGTTTTTTACGTGTACAATTTTTCCTCATATTTCCTAATAAACATGAGATATAGAAGCAAAAGTGAAAAGACAGGAAAAGGGAAGGAAAGAAAATATATACGCATAGCAAATCTAGGAAACCAGGCACTAACTTTCAAAATTAACTTTCAAAATCAAAACACTCCTGTTTCACTCTTTTAAATGGCTGACTTGTAACTACTGGTAACGGCATCACACATTTCTATGTTTCTACCATTTCATTGCTTGGGAATTTGGTATAAAAAGCTTAACTAAATAACTGATCAAAATTAGGCTCACTTTGCCTAAGATGTAGAATTTACACTTAAGAATGTACTTGCCAAGCACATGAAGCTGCAAATCATTTTCTCTGAGTGTCACTTTTTCCCTATGTAGACTCATCACACATTTGGAATTTGGTCACACACAGAAGGATAGACTCAAAGAGCTTTTTTCCCTAATGGGGAGATTGTTACAGATAACTTAGTAGTAAAAAATGCATCATTTAGCAAGCTTCAAAGAATCACAAATTAATTTCACATGAGAAAACGAGTTGAATTTGTCATCATACATCTGGGGAAATATGAAATAATACAAGATGATGTACAGGGATTCATTCTTAAATAAAAATTTAGTTAACTGGAAAATTCAAAAAGATGGAGGCTCCCGATGAATCAATTAATACCCTAAAAACATTTGCTTATCATCTGCTTGATTCATATGCCTTTCATGGGAAGTACCTAATAAGAAAAGTAAAATCTGTTTTAAGATTCCTCATATAGGAATAATTGGGGAAATTCATCATATACTTGTCAATATTGTTGATGCCTGTCTTTAAAGATTTAGTACACAAGGCACAAATGGCAAATGAGTTATCTCCCATCATTTCTTCCTCACTTCATTCCAGCCATACTCCTTCTTTTAGTTCACTGTCCGTGCAATCTTTCTTCCTGGAATAACACTACCTCCCCCCAAAAACCATCTACCTCACTGGCTCTTACAGATCCACTGGGAGCCCGTCATAGCCACCATATCCCATCCCACCTAAATTGTTATCTTTTCATGAAAACCCTAAAATTTCTTTCATAGCATTTATCACAAAATCTAATTACACACTGTCTGTTTACTGTCTTTCTCCCTCAACAGACTGTAGGCTCCATGAAGGCAGGAGTCTCCTCCGGTTTGGTCAATATTTACCACTCAGGGTTCCTTTTAGAAAAGGGTATCAAGACCTCATAAGACAAGTGAACAAAGAATGTGAAGCATTTATTTCTGAAATTCTTGCCTCCCCAAACTGAAAAGAAATTTAGTCTCACTCAGAAGGGAGTGCAAATTACAACTTCAATGAGATACCACGTTTACTCATCACACTGGAAACATCAAAATGTTGTGTGTGATGTCACACTATGACATCAAGGATGTATGGACATAGGTATTGTCACATATTGCTGGCAATAACTATCAAATTTTAAAATGCATATATAGGGGCGCCTGGCACCCCTGAAGTCGGTTGAGCGTCCGACTTCAGCTCAGATCACGATCTCGCGGTCCGTGAGTTCAAGCCCCGCGTCGGGCTCTGGGCTGATGGCTCAGAGCCTGGAGCCTGCTTCCGATTCTGTGTCTCCCTCTCTCTCTGCCCCTTCCCCGTTCATGCTCTGTCTCTCTCTGTCTCAAAAATAAATAAACGTTAAAAAAAATTTTTTTTAGATGCATATATACCTCTGTACATATTCGTTAAAAAAGTCAGGAAGTATTTTAAAGTATAAAAATAAACAAAAGCATTATGTACACTACATATGAAGACACATTCCATGCATTCACAAAAGACCAGAAATAAAACTACATGGGCATCCATTGCAAAGAGTTAAATAAATTGAGGTCCACTGATAATATAGATTTTTATACCATCTTTAAGAAAGGGGCTCTTCAGAAGCACCTAGGTGGCTCAGTCAGGTAAGCATCTGACTTTATCTCAGGTCATGATCTCACAGTTCATGAGTTTAAGCTCCACATTGGGCTCTGTGCTGACAGCTCAGAGCCTGGATCCTGCTTCGGATTCTGTGTCTCCCTCTCTCTCTCTGCTTCTCCCCCAGTCACATTCTGTCTCTCTCTCTCAGAAATAAACAAACATTAAGAAAAAATTTTAATAAATAAACAAACATAAAAAAAGAGGGGGGAGGGTGGGCTCTTCTTTCCTGGAAGGTTCTCCAACATATTAAGGTTAAAAAGCATGGTACATACACAAAAAGAAACTCAAAATGGATGAAAGACCTAAATATGAGACAGGAAATCATCAAAATCCTACAGAAGAAAGCAGGCAACCTCTTTGACCTCAACCGCAGCAATTTCTTACTCGACACATCTCCAAAGGCAAGAGAATTAAAAGCAAAAGTGAACTACTGGGGCCTCATCAAGATAAAAAGTTTCTGCACTGCAAAGGAAACAAACAACAAAACTGAAAGGCAACCAACAGAATGGGAAAAGATATTTGCAAATGACATACCGGATAAAGGGCTAATATCCAAAATCTATAAGGAACTTACCAAACTCAACACCCAAAAAACAAATAACCCAGTGAAGAAATGCGCAGAAAACATAAAAAGACATTTTTCCAAAGATGACATCCAGATGGCCAACAGATACATAAAAAGATGCTCAATATCACTCATCATTAGGGAAATATAAATCAAAGCCAAACTGAGATACCACCTCATACCAGTCAGAACAGTTAAAATGAACAAATCAGGGGACTCTAGATGCTGGCGAGGATGTGGAGAAATGGGAACCCTCTTGCACTGTAGGTGGAAATACAAACTGATGCAGCTACTCTGGAAAACAGTGTGGAGGTTCCTCAAAAAATTAAAAATAGATCTACCCTATGACCCAGCAATAGCACTGCTAGGAATTTACCCAAGGGGGATACAGGAGTGCTGATGCACAGGGGCACTTGTACCCCAATGTTTACAGCAGCACTTTCAACAATAGCCAAATTATGGAAAGAGCCTAAATGTCCATCAACTGATGAATGAATAAAGATGTGGTTTATGCATAAAATGGAATACTACTTGGCAATGAGAAAGAATGAAATCATGCCATTTGCACCAGTGTGGACGGAACTGGAAGGTATCATTATGCTAAGTGAAATAAGTCAGAGAAGAACAGATATCATATGTTTTCACTCATATGTGGATCTTGAGAAACTCAACAGAAGACCATCAGGAAAGAGGAAGGGGAAAATAGTTACAAACAGAGAGGGAGGGAGGCAAACCACAAGAGACTCGTAAGTACAGAGAACAAACTGAGGGTGGATGCAGGGCGGGGGAGAGGGAAAATGGGTGCTGGGCATTGAGGAGGGCACTTGCTGAGATAAGCACCAGGTGTTGTTTGTAAGCCAATCTGACAATAAATTATATTCATAAAAATTTTTTTAAAAAAGCATGGTACAATACACATTAGTATGGAAATTAAAAATAGAAACAAAACAAATAAAAAAAAACCCACACCAAATAGATTCTGATGAGGATGCAAAGTAACTGGAAACCTTGTACATTACGGGTAGCAATGTAAAATGGTGCAATTGCTGTGGGAAACAACATGAGGGTCCTGCAAAAATTTAAACATCGGATTACTACATGATCCAGTAATTCCACTGCTGGATAGATACACAAAAGAATTAAAAGCAGGGACCTGAACAGATATTTGTATACCTATGCTCATAGCAGTATTATTCACAAGAGCCAAAAGGTAGAAATAACCCAGGGGTGCCTGGGTGGCTCAGTCAGTTAAGCATCTGACTCTTAGTGGCTCAGGTCATGATCTCATGGTTCCTAAGTTCCAGCCCTGCGCTGGGCTCTGTGCTATTAGTGCAGAGCCTGCTTGGGATTCACTCTATCCCTCTCTCTCTCAAAATAAGATAAACTTAAAAAAAGAAAAAAGAATAGAACAGAAAGAAACTACCCAAATGTCCTTTGATGGATGAATAGATAAACAAAATGTGGTAAATCATGCAATGAATTATCCTGATTCAGCCTTAAAAAGGAAGGGAATTCTGACACATTTCAATATGGATGAACCTTGAAGACTTTATGCTGAGTGAAGCAAAGCCAGACACAATGAGACACATACTATATGATTCCACTTATGAGGTACCTGAAGTAGGCAAACTTCTCGAAACAGAAAACAGAATGGTGGTTGCCAGGGGCTGAGGTGAAGGTGAATGGCAAGTTCTTAACAGGTACGCAGTTATAGTCTGAGATGATGAAAAAGTTCTAGAGACAGAGGAAAGTTATGGCTGCACAGCAATGTCAATGGACCTAATGCTACCAAATGGTACACATAAAATCACTAAAGTGGTAAGTTTTATGTTATGAATATTTTACCACAATTTAAAAAAAACTCCTAAAAAAATCGGTACAATGTGCACAGCATGCTGCCATTTGCATAATACACATGCATATGTCTTTGTACATATGTATATATTACATATATTTTCCTGTATATCTAGAAAATAAGTTTGTTCACAGCAGCTGTGTCCCGTGGGAAGAACTAGATGACATGGAGACAGGGGTGGTTTATCTCTTACCCTTCACTATGTACCCTGCATAAACTTGGACTTACATTAAAACATTAATGAAAAATTTTTCTAAACTATAAATGTGATACTCTGATTTCTCCTAAGCATTGAAAACTAACAGAGCCATAGCATAAGATGGTCATGAAATTTTATTTAAGAATATTTCCCATATTAGATGGCTCAATTAATCATTTCTGTAAAGTTTTAATAAGAGGATGTTCTTTATGCAAACTGGTGTAGCCACTGTGGAAAACAGTATGGAAGTTCCTGAAAAAATTAAAAATAGAACTACCCTATGACCCAGCAATTGCACGACTAAGTATTTTTACCCAAAGGATACAAAAATACTAATCCGAAGGGATACATGCACCCCGATGTTTACAGCAGCATTATCAACAATAGCCATTTATGGGAAAAGCCCAAATGTCCATAGACTGATAAGTGGATAAAGAAGAAGTGGTATAAAAAGAATGAAATCTTGCCATTTGCAACAACGTGGATAGAGCTAGAGAGTATCATTCTAAGTGAAATTAGTCAGAGAAAGACAAATAGTGTATGATTTCACTCATATGTGGAATTTAAGAAACAAAACAAATGCTCATAGAAGGAAAAAAGAGAGAGACAAACCAAGAAACAGATTCTTGGGTGTAGAGAACAAACTGATGGTTACCAGAGAGAAGATGGGTGAGGGATTGCGTTAATTAGTTGATGGGAATTAAGCACTTGTGATGAGCACTGGGTGTTGTATGTAAGTGTTGAATCACTAAATTGTACACATGAAACTAATATTACACTGTGTGTTAGCTGCTGGAATTTAAATAAAAACTTAAAAAAATGAAAAGAAAAGAGGCTATCCTTTAAATATTTCACTGTATAGTAAATATTACTTCATGTTCTCATTTTCTAAAATAAAATAAAATGTTCATTCAAAATGAATCAGAAAATACATAAGAGGTTAAGGAATAGAATTTAAAAATCTAAATATCTTGCTATAAATGCATAAGGGGTCATGGTACAGTTTTTAACCAACTTATTTTACTTAATACTATACCATGAGCAACCTATCTTTCCATGTTAATAAATAGACCTATCATTATTTTAGGGCTGCAATGTATTTTCTAAAAGACATTTATTTTTTTTTTTCCAACGTTTATTTATTTTTGGGACAGAGAGAGACAGAGCATGAACGGGGGAGGGGCAGAGAGAGAGGGAGACACAGAATCGGAAACAGGCTCCAGGCTCTGAGCCATCAGCCCAGAGCCTGACGCGGGACTCGAACTCACGGACCGCGAGATCGTGACCTGGCTGAAGTCGGACGCTTAACCGACTGCGCCACCCAGGCGCCCTAAAAGACTTTTAATTGAGACAACAACACACAATATACATGTGTTTAGTCTGATCAGCTTTGACAACTGTTTACATCCCTGTACTCACCAAAACAAGATATGGACTATTTCCATTAACTCAGAGAGTTCCTTCGTGCCTCTTTCCAATCGTTTCCTACCTCAACTGCCCCCTAAAGAGAAAGACATTCTTCTTACTTCATGATTTCCATCATAATAGATAAGCTGAGTTACTCTTACACTTCATAAAATAAAATCATACACTATTTACTCTTCTGCATCAGGCTTTTTTTTTTGCTTTATACGTTCTTTAGATTCATCCATATTACTATGCATCTCAGTAATTCATTATTTTTCATCGTTGAGGAGTATTCCATTGCACAAATATGCCACAAGTTTTTCATCTATTATCTTGTTGATGGGCATTTGAAATGTTTCCAGTTTGAAGTTACTATGAAAACTTCCCTATGAAAATGTGTGAATAAGTCTTTTTGTGAACATGTTTTCATTTCTCTTAGATAAATTCCTAGGAGGGGGCTCCTAGGCCACATGATGTATGTTTAACTCTGGAAAACTCTGGTGGCTTTCAGAGAGCAGTTGTACCATTTTACATTCCCACTGGCAATAGGGCAGTTCCAACTGCTGCACCTTCTTCGTGCTGCACCTTCTTCGTGCTGCACCTTCTTCGTCAACTCTTGGTGTTGGCAGTCTTTTTGATTTTAGCCATTCTAAAAGGTTGGGGACAGAATCTTAGAGTAGTTATAATTTGCATCTCCCTGATGATCGTACATTACCCAGCCCAAGCACACACACCTTCCTCCACACTGCTGCAGCCGCAGACACTGCGTCCAGGTGTTTGAACATGCCAAGCTCTTACTAATCCCTGGCCCATAATCACAATTCTCTTCTCATACCCTGGAATTCCTTCCCCACCCTCTGCCACCTCCTACATGCCCGGCTAATTCTAACCGCCTTTCAGGTTTCAGCTTGAATACCACCACCTGCTTCAGGAAGTCTTCCAAGATCCCCTTCACGCATCCATAGAAGGAAAACACTTGATTGTGATACTGCATTTAATTATATGTCTTCCCTGCTCTGCCCTGAAGGATGGGACCAGGTCTGTCTTACTGATCACCTATATCCCTGGAGTCTAGCACAGTAAATATTTATTGAATGAAGAGTGGAGTCAATAAGGGAAGGTTTTGGAAATAAGATAATAAAATATTGTCTCAGCTGGGTCTTGAAAAATGAGTAATACTGAGATTAACCAGTGCACAAAAGGGGAAAAAAAAAACAAACAAACAAACTCTAAGCTCAACTGACGGGCAAATTCCTAAGCAAGAAATAGCAAGAGTCTGCGGACACCCACGTGGCTCAGAAGGGCTAAGTGATGGGAGGTAAGGGTGCACAAGCAGGGAGGAATCAGCGAGCAAAAGCCAGTGTGTGCCAGACAGAGGACATACATCTGTACCTTTTGACACTGAAGCATCACTGAAGCATTTTAAAGCCAAGAAGGGACATGGACAAAATCATTTATTACAAGCGTAACTCCTGGTGAAATGGAGAACACCTGCAAGAGGCACAACTAGAAACGGGAAGACCAGGTGGAGGTTTTCAGAATAGCAGGAAACGAAGAGTAATGGGGCTGGAGCTGGGATTCAGAGCACAGAAATACTAAGGAGGCACAACTCACAAGGCTTGGGGACTGACTGGATGTAGCCTGAGGGCCAGTGGAAAGGTAGAGCACACAATGGGTCAGGGCACCGGCTCCAGGTCAAGACTGCCTGGCTCTGGTCCTCATGCCATACTTACTAGCTGGAGGACCCTAGGTGCATCCCTTAACACCTCTGCCTCAGTTTCCTCATAAGGAAACCTAAGTCATCTTAATTTATAAGAAAGCTATAGGACCAACTCAGTAAATACAGGTAAATGCTTACACCATGCCTGGTATACATTAAGCACTCAGGAAGTGTTAGCTGTTAATATTATAACTAAATAGGGAAAAAAAGAAGTTGAGGTTGGAGCTTTGGATCTGAAAGCAGCCCAAACACCCAGTAATTAACACAATAGTGTGGATGAGCCTGCAAAGTGAAGAGGAGAACAAGGGATGCCACCCCACAGGTGAGAAAAGGGACATTTAGGAAATGAGCAGAGGAAGAAACTGAGGAGATGAAAAAGGAATGCTCAGCAAAGCAGGAATAGGAACAGGAGAGAAAGAGCTCCAGGTCACAGAAGACAAAAATGGGAAGAATTTCAATGAGACTAGAGCGATCAGCGTCGCTGCTGTGAAGAGTCCTCCCAGGAGGACTGAGGAAACATCCGATGCTGGTAGTCCCTCATGGCTTTTGCCAGTATCCACCATGTAAAGAGAAGCCACCAGCTGAAGTGACTGAGGGGTGGAAGAAAAGCAAAGCGGCCTCACTGGATGTGAACGGGGATTGGACGAAGTGGGGAAGGAATACATACTTTTTCAAATACACATATGCTGCTGCTTCAACTATTAGCACTGAAGTTATTTTAGACACCGGTGAACTGCTTTGATTCCTTTGATGAAATGTTATGTATCTTTAGGCTCTAAACTCAATCCAAATCTGCAATTTACCTTGAACATCACAAGACACACTGTTAACTTCTCATTGCTCTGCAAATTTTACAGCAGCCTTTGGTCAAACACCATAAAATCTGACCTGTATAAAATGTATAATAAGTTAGCCTGTATAAGAACTTTTTCTAGAAACTGAAACCCAAAATGTACATCAATAAGTTAGGATTTATATTATTTAAGAATGTAATCTCAAACATTTCTCTGATTTCAATAAGCAAACAGAGGGTTAAGAAAAGAGAGTAGAAGGTTCACTTAAATATAGACCTAGGAAAAAAGATGTAAGAGAAGGGTAGAGAGATTAAAGATTTTGCATTCCTGGCAAAGCAATGAAACCCAGCAAGGTGATGAAGATAAAGTATCTTCATTAACTGTAACTTCCATAACAATGCACCGATGGTACCCTTCCTCCCAGCATGTATCTGAAGCCTTATTTCATACCAAAAGGTCCACACAGGGAAGCTGGTCAAGACTCTGGTAAACACACAAACTATTCTAGGTTCTTACAACTCATGGGGCTTCTTCACTGAACACCAGTCTCAACAGCAGGAGCACATACACTGTAAAAACTGTGTTAATGTCTCAGAGCTCAGAGAGGAAAAATGAATATGTAATATGCTGGGTGCTAGTCAAAGGAAATGCTAAGGCTAATGTTTCAGCTGCTTGACTCTGAATAAGGATTCACATTTTGATGTATTATAAACATCATGCAGTATTTAACTGCATTTAGCCGAAAAATATTCAAATATGAAGCCTAAAAAGTAAAAAGAATGTTAACATACTAGTCATTTTCAAAAATAAAACAAGCATAGACAGAAAATGTGCTGATTATTTAACAGGAGACAGTTTCTTTTAAATGCACTGGCTATGTGTTACAAGTAGGCACCGTGACTATAATTGATTAAATTACACTGAATCACACACACAAAATAAAAAAGCTAGATGTTGTTTGCATGGATCTCCTTTAGTTAACTAGATTCTCATTTTTAAAAGCATGGAGCTGAATACTGCTGCCACAGGGGGTAAGAATCAAACAAGTCACTGCTAGAATAGATTATGGGATCATTTGAGTTATGTTTCTGTTAAGTTTCCACAATCAATTGGTATTCTTCAGGGACAATAAAAGCTTACATGGAACTCTGCTGGAATTAACAGGTTCTGTTCTGCAACAGCTAGCTTGCAAATTTAGGTACAGACATATAATCCATAGACTCATCTTCAAAAAGGAAAAAATAAACCATTGCATAAGCCTTATACTAGCAGTAAAAAAAAAAAAATCTGTCACTACTGCCAGTTGGGACAAGCTCAGAATTTTAAATAATGAGAGCACACCTATGTATTTACTAACTTTTCCCAAAAAAAAAAATGCATTCAGGCAAGGAGAATTAAGAATGTTATGTTTAAGTAAATAGGAAAAAGAAAATGCTATTTCCACAGATAAATGTAATAAATGAGTAAAAGTGAATGATTATAACAAGAAGGGAGAAAACTGTGCCAAAGCTTGACCAGAAATAAAACTCGTTTGCCCTATTGTTGCCATAAAGCAATACATTCTTCAAGCAAAATGATATCATTAAGATCAGGCCTATATTCCAGAATATTTCCCATTGCCAAAACAGCATCTCTCAGAGGAAGGTTAAGACAAAAGACTGAACATTAGATTCTAATGTGCATTCCCACTCCCAACATCTTACCATTCTCTCTTCTTAGTATTAGGTTGAATCACGTGAAACTGACATTTTCGTACATCAAAAATGGTACAATTTTGGCAATATCATACAGTTCAACCTAACTAAAATGGCCAAGAGAAAAGAAAAAGGGATAGAAACTTGCATCCAGATAGAATCAGGTAAAGGGGACTACCCTCATGCCATAAAACTGGTGGCATTTCTGACATACTGTGGAGGTGAAAGAAAGAATTCAAGTGTGAAAGAAAGAATTCAAGTACAGACTTGCAATTGCCCTGCAAGAGAAACCAACGAGGAGTCCCGAATCATGAAGAGAAAAGACTCAGAGAGAAATGGGCAACAGCCCCTAAGTTGGAGGGCCAAGGACTGAAGCAAAGCTGAATCCTGGGACAGACACTAATCACAGTCTTCATGCTTCTCTCTTTGGGCTCTTCCTACAGAAGTCTCTCCACCCCAAGGTCTTTACTGCTACAGAGGATGGCTCCCTAATACAGCCACACTGGGAGGAACCAAGCATGGCCTCACCTTACCAAAAGCAGCAGGCAGCAAGCCCAGTTTCCTTCAGACTTGGCTGGACTCTTCCCTACACTCTTATGAAGCAGAACCTTCAGACAGGCCAAAGCTCTTACTTGGCTTACAGGTCATATTAAAAAAAAAAAAATGCTACATGAAGAAAGCCAACCCTGGGCTGCGCAAAGAGCAGACACTTCATAAATTTCTCCATCTTCCCACAGTCCCAGCTCGTCTCTTCCCCTCGGCTAGTGTTGCTCACATCAAGGACATATTTTCCAGCTGCTGGGCCCCTGATGCTCATGCAGCCTTTCAGAATCCAGCTCTCCAACAAAGGATATGAGCAGGGGGAAATACATCAGCTAGCTTTCTTGTTTGCAAGCAACACCTGCTGGCTCTGGAGAGCAACTGCATTGAGAGACTCTCCTGGGCACGCAAAACCAAGGACTAAAAGTCCAGCCTTAACGAAGGGCTGGAAGAAAATGAGAGGCCGTTCTACAGGGATCACAGGGACCATGTCACGGATGGGAAGAGTCTTGGGAATGCACCAGTGCCGTGAGGGATGGCCTGCAACCTTCCCTCCGTGTCTGCTTCCCCTGCTTCCATCTGTCACACTGGCTTCACTCTCTGAAGATTCAGACCCTAGGAAATATTATACTGATCAGCTGAGCTCAGGTCATAGCTGGTCTGTCTGACCTGAGGCAGGAAGATGGAGAATCTGACTTACGTGTGTGACAGACCATTTCCCAAAAGGAAACCAGGTGGAATGGATGCCGGCCAGCCATTTTAACCAACACCCACCACAAGGAAACAAAGTAGTCAGAACAGGAAGGAACTGGAAGCCTGCTACACTCTCTGTTTTGGGACAAATTCCAGGTGTGGACACATCTGTTATTGCTCAAGGATGAGTAAAAAGGAGGAAAATACTTGGACTTACAGGGTGCAATGTAAAGAATGCAGAAGGGCAAAAAACAAAAACAGTTAAAACCAAGCAGTCAAAGCCAGAAAAGAACACCTTCCATACCACAAAGAACTGAACCTGAGAGAGGAAAAAAAGAAACCTTAAGAAAAATCTCCCAAACACAGGAAATATAACAAAGAAATAAAAAATGCACGTGCAGAAGACTCAGTAACCAGAAAATTTAATCCTAAAACAAAGGAAATAAAAACAGTAAGTAATAAGAGCAGAAAACATAAACTGAAGACGTCTGAATTGATATATGGAAAAGTTAATAGTAAGTTATACACATACCTAGATACATGGTGAAAGTTTAGAATTTTATGGATAAAACTTTTAAAATCCTAAAAACATCTGAGCAGGGAAGTGATGGGGGGGAGGGCGGGGAAGGTTAACTTCACTGAAGCAACACATTAAAAAGTTTTTTTTAATAAAACATTTATTTTATAGTTAAATGCTTTTATTAAAAGATGAAGACTAGGGGTGCCTGGGTGGCTCAGTCGGTTAAGCGTCTGACTCTCGATGTCGGCTCAGGGCACAATCTCACAGTTCAGGAGATCGAGACCCATGTTAGGCTCCGCACTGACAGTGCAGAGCCTGCTTGGGATTCTCTCTCTCTCCCTCTCTCTCTGTCCCTCTCCTGTGCACACACATGCACGCTCTCTCAAAATAAATAAATAAATAAATAAACATTACAAAAAATAAGATGAAGACTCTCATGATGACTTCAAAACTAAAAACTATATTCAGTGTCCAAGAGAAATACTCAGAGTGACAAATAAAAGTTAAAGTAACAAGAGCTTTCAATAGTTATTAAGGACTTAGAATATGCCAGGCATTGTCCTAAGCATTTATTTCTATTCATCCAATCCTTGAAAAAAACCAAAAGAGGTCTCAATATTATCCCCACTTGACAAATGAAGAAAATAAGGCTCACAAAAGTTAAGTAATATGCCCAAAGGTCACACAGTAGATGGGAGTGCCAGGACTTGAATCCAGGTAGCCTCATTCCAGTGACCAGCCATTTGAACTACCACTCTAAATTGCCTGTTTTTAAGGAAAAAGGGCAGCACAAATCAGGTAAATCTAAACAACTACAAGTGACTGGTAGTAATAGCACTTTAGTTCTTAAATGGAGAAAAGATAGTTATTTGTCAGTGGTGAAAGATACAATTTACAATCAAGAAGAAAGAAATACTCAGCCCAAGAGTACCCAAACCTCATAGTAACTGGCCCACAGTAGGTGTTCAGAAAGAGCTGTAGAATGAATAAACAAATGAGCTAATAAGCCAACAAAAGATCAGGCATGAACCCTTAGGTACTGAATTTGAAAAATAAAACACCTAAAATAAAAGGAAGCTGACAGGGGAACAGTGGCAAAAAATAGGTATAGTTCCTTACGTGAAAAATTTTTTGTTTCAAAAACAAAAATGTGTTCCAAAGTGATTGATTAGGGAACAAATTTTGTATTGCTTAAGTGAAATTTTGTCCCTGAGAAACAGTAAGTGAAGGAGGCATAAAACTGCACCTAGCTGAACCCATTCACATAGGAATACGTAACTCTCTCTCTCTCTCTCTCTCTCTCTCCAAGGTCTACCAGCTACCTCAGTCCACTGTCTTCATACCCATGCACATATGCTGAACAACTTTTGATCAGATTTCAGATAACTCACTTTCTACCACTTTGCACCAACTCACAACGTGTACCCTTGCTGACCCCCATGTCCACAAGCAAGCTTTACGTCTTTTATTGTAGCATTATGTATTTCTTAATCATCTAACATACATAAAACTCTACTAGCATCTTTATTAGGTTCCCATCTTTTGTGTGTACATGTCACTAACAAAGTTTTTGAGTGCTGCACCCTATCAAAAAAAGTCTGATGGATAATGATAGAAAACCAATTCCCTCCAAATTATCTTTAAATGTTTACATCAATTTCCATCAAAACCCCCTTTTTTTTTTCCTTCGGTAGGGCAGGAAGATTTTAATAATTAATTCTAAAACTCTTTGGGAAAATGAAGTGGTCACTCATTAGAAGAATTTTTCAGTAAAGAAAGGAGATTTTTAACTGTCAATGAAGCATATCAAACCACAATTGCAAACAGAAAAGTCCATGAAAGAGGTCAGGAAGCCCAGAAATCAGCGCATATTTAAAGACAATAAAGATGGCACATCAAATCAGTAGGAAAAAACCGGGACATTTTAGATCTTAGGAAAGCGGCAGAGCACAGCATGGGAGGGAAACCTGTGGGGCTGGACAGGCTGCACCAGATAGCACACCAGCACGGCACGTCCCAGCTGAGTGACCCTGGACGACCAGTGTCTCTATCTGTAAAATGAGGACAGTCATTGTACCTACTTCACAGGACCGCTGCAAGGATTATCCGTTATCATTTGTGAAGTATCAGAACAGGTGCTAAAACAGTGAGCGCTGTACATGTGATACTAAATAAAAGAAAGCAATGCATGCTAAGATAATCTTTATACTCTTGGGAGCAGAGAGGAGGGAGGCAGGGGAACAGAACCTCCCACCATACCATATTAAAAAGATAAATTTCAGGGTTTTAAAAAGTGAATGATAAAAAGTTAAACTGGGTGGAAAAAAAGGACTCTTCCTCTGATCTCTAGATTGGGAAAAACCTTTTAAAATATGACAGTAAAGCTATTAAGAAAACAGATTGATATGTTTGATTACAATAAAATGTTTAAAGCATGTATATGAAATGCTAAGATTTAAGAAAATAACTTGAGAAAAAATAAGGGTTAACGCATGTGTGTACAAACTTACAAATCAGTAAGAAGAAAAGTATACCATCAAGCAATTCACAAAAAACTTTGCCTGTACATATGAGAAAGTACATAACATTATCAGTAATCAAATTTTCAAATTAAAATATTTCAGCCACCATCAGGGCACCTGGGTGGCTCACTGGGCTCAGGTCATGATCTCACGGTTCATGAGTTTGAGCCTCGCATGAGGCTCTGTGCTGACAGCTCAGAGCCTGGAGCCTGCTTCGGATTCTGTGTCTCCCTCTCTCTCTGACCCTCCCCCGCTCACCTTCTCTCTCACTCTCTCTTAAAGATGAATAAACCTTAAAAAAATTTTTAAATATTTCAACCACAAAATTGGTCAAAGTTTTAGAAAAAAGTATATTGGTGGCCAAAAGGCAGAGACACTGGTACATGGAAACAATCTTTCCAGGGGTCACTTTGATTATATGCTTCAAAAAGCATTTAAAATATTAAGCCCCTTTGACCTAGTAATTCAATTTCTGGGACAGAGTTGGAACATTAGGATTTCAATAGAACAGTTTCAGGTCACTTTTCCACAGATGAAGCAGAATCAAAGAAAAAAAAGATTTGGAGAAATATTTTAAGTTTCAGATAGAAGGCTAAGAATTTTCATCCTCTAAAAATTCAACACGTGTTTCACTGTATAATTAATTAATATTACCAAATTGCAAAAAAAAAAAAAAAATCTTGAAACAAACCTTTTAACAGCATCCTTCTTCGGCTTATCTATAGTATCCCACCACTTTGAAAGGTAAGAAATCTCAGACCACATAAATTTCCTCCGTGAGTCTTCTTTCAGCTTGATGACCATGTTATTAAAAATATACTGAGTCATCTCTCTAAAGTAGTCATCAAAAGTCTTCAACCAACCTAAATCAAAACACAAATATACAACAAAGGTCTGATTCATATGTCTGATTTCAACTCAGTCACATTCCATTACATGACCTTTGGATGCCCTTAGATGTTTCATTCATATGAAGACACATTTACAAATTTCACAAATATTTCAAGTAGTGAATTTCAAGTAGTGAAATTCCATTTGAATGCACATGACACTCAAAAAGACACTAATGCTACAGTAACAAAAATACCCTGAAATCTGTACAAAGTCAGAAAGAAATGAGAAAAATGAGACAAATGACCTGAGGAAAAAAAGCATTTATTTATGCATGATAATTATAGTACCTGATTCGATTATGTATAATTTATCTCTAATGTAAGGAATTTGTCTTCATTTTAAAAATCTGAACAGCGTTAACAAGTTGGCAGTACTGTTCTCATCATATGGAATTAAGAGTGTATCCTTTCATACCACATCTGAAATTCTCTCCCCATTTTAGTAAGTGAAACTAAGAAAATCGTAAGTACAAACTATATCTAAAAGCCAGCAGCGAAGCAATAAGGTAATTAACAGCACTATTATGAATACAGAGAAGTAGAATTCTGCCAAGCACAGGCATTAGTTTCCAAAGGCTGCAAATTACTCCATTTTTTGGAAGCACAGACTGACACTAACAAAACAACACAAGTGTATATGAAGTCTTTTTCAAAAGAAAATTGTACATGTTAATGACTTAATTCTACGACTTTTCCTCCTTCTCAAATACCCTGGAAACTTTATCTAAAGATATTTGCAATTTCACTATAAAGAAACCTTTTTAACAAGACCCACAAGTCTAAGCATAGCCCTACCTAGCAGAGTATTAAAGCAACATGATAAGCGGCTGAGGCATACACAGTTACCAATTCTATCTACTAGCCAAGTGGATCCTCCAAGAACAACCTCTTATCTATGAAATCTTACAGAGATAGAGGTGTTCTATATATCCAGGCTAAACTACCACTCTATTTATTTCCAAAACTCAAACATGTGGGAGGACTAAAATATAAGGAGTCAACTGGTTATTTCTTTTGTCTAGAATTAAGTTAATATTTGAAGTACAGTATACTGACTGAAAAAAAATGAAAATCTGCTAGGGCAGAGAAGACAATACAAGTATTTTGACAATACAAGCATGAGCTTCTGAAAAGGGCATTGCTACTCTGACTGTATTTCTCCCTTCTGCTTTAACTAAAATCTATCGATCTATTCATTCTAGAGTTATTTACTGAGCATGTACAAAGCGACAAGTATGAAACTAGAAGCCAAACAGGAAGGCAGTGGAAAATTGTCTTTACAGGACTTTCTTGATCTGGGGCACTTTCAAGTCACCAAAGAAGGGTACCTGGATAATTCAACTTTTCCATGCTAAAAAGCCTGCACCTATAGAAAATTCAAAGATATCTCATGAAACAATGGTCTGCAAAGAATCCCATCTTGCTTGAGGAAGGTACAAACCTGGACTCCTGTCCCAGCGCATGAAGCCAAGATCCACATCTGGATTCCCAGGGACAGGCAAAGAAAATCCAACCTACCCCTAAATGGGAATGTTCAAACTTTCTGCTGACCATGCCAAGAGAAAAAAACATCAAGTGCTCAGACATGAGCCCAGGATATAATATAGCACTTGATAAAGATTAGTTGCTATCGTCGTCATCATCATCATCATCATCATCATCATCATCATCATGTTTTTAATTGCCCCGTCCCCATCTCTATAATTGAAGCAGGTAAAAAGGAAATAAAAGATATTTTTAACATGTAAGTTTTGAAAAGGATACCTTTATTTAGAATGTTTACACAAATTGTTCCACGTCTTAAACATACTGGTTACCCAAAATTATTGTTTGCAAAGAATTAATTCTATGCCCATTGTAGGCTGAATTGTGTCCCCTCAACATGCCTACGTTGAAATCCTAAACCTTAGTACCTCAGAATGTAACTATATCTGGAGACAGGGTCTTTAAAGAGGTGATTAAGGTATAATAAAGTCATGAGGGTGTGCCCCACTCCAATATGCCCTTGTAAGGACAAGCAGATAGACACAGACACACACAGAGGAAAGATAGAGGAGAGAGACCTTCAGAAGAAACCAGCACTGCCAACTCCTCGATTTTGGACTTGCAGCTTCCAGAACTGTAAGGAAATAAGCCACCCAGTCTGCAGAACTTTGGTATGGCAGCCCTAGTAAACTCATATAGTCCTAGAAAAAAATGAGTGCTGCTACCATCCCAAAAATAAAGAATGCAATGTGGGAAGAATTTTTATTTTACTAAGCACCGTCATAATATCTAATTGAATATATAAAGTACCTCCATATTGCAAGACTGAACTGAAATCAAATGCACGTAAGTGACAACAATTTCTGCCCCATGCTATTATTACTCTATATGTGCAGTAAGAACCACGTAAATTATTGAAATGGCTCTATGAGAACTACCGTCTTTAAGGCAACACTCACAACTTTTACCTACATTTTTAACAAAGATCAAAACTAAGCCCTAATCATTTGGCTACTTACTCAGTAAAAGAACTATGAACAATGGAATGACTCCAAAATTAACAACAAAACTCTAGTAACCTAACACAGAAAATGAATGTAGAAGAAATCATCTTTATGAAGATGAATAAGTAACAAGTTTTTTTTTTAAGTACAATTACTTGTTTTCATCAGTTATAATTTATTATTAGCTAAGGCCCTTTCAAAGAATAGTTTATCATTGGAGTTGTCATAAAGGAATCACAGTGACTGATTAATCCATTTTGCCTTCGACACTTCATTTGCCCTTCAACAATCATGCAGGATATATGTCAAAGATATTTACATGAGCCAAAGTACATGCTCAGAGATGTCAACTTAAAAGGCTTCCATAAAGCTCATCTATAATAGACATTAATATCACTACAATATAGCACAATTAATGAAGAATGAACTAAAAGATAGCCTCTTGCAGCTTTCAATATTGAGTAATCTAACAGTAAATTAGCTTTTATTGCTCTTATACAATAGAGTAATCAAGTATTCCCTTTTACACTGAATTGGCTATTTCTTTCCTTAAATTACTGTAAAACTACAACTGTATATTAACATGAGACCAATCAGAAGGATAGTATTTTATGAAAAGTTGTATGGGATGAATTTTTGTGATATAAAATTAGATTCCCACCTCTGGATTTAATAATCTTAGGACATTGAGTTGCAAACTGATTTACTTAAGTGGTCAATTCACAGCCTTTTTCTTTCCCTTGAATACACTTGGAAATTGAACCAGGGCTAGAACAGCACACAGAAAACCTTTCCATTTACTGTTTTCCACTCTAACAACACTCTAACCCATAAAACAGCTAATCACTATTTTTAAGTAAGTGAGGAAATATCTGCAACAAAGAATACACAATTAGAAGTTCTGTAAAGGATGAATAACTCTAAATTTGCTCTATTTTATCATAAAAAGTTAAGTTCTAGAGATGCCTGGGTGGTTCAGTCGGTTAAGTGCCAACTCTGGACTTTGGCTCAGGTCATGATCTCCCATTCCTGAGTTCAAGTCTTGTGTCAGGTTTGGGATTCTCTCTCCCCTCTCTCTCTGCCCCTCCCCCACCCACTTGCACACGCACAAGAGCGTGCACATGCGCTCTATCTCTCAAAATAAAGAAATAAAACTTGAAAGAATTTAATTTCTATAATATAAAGCCTAGTAATGTTGAAAGCTCTACTGCTTATTTTTAATGTGCATGAACAATTAAGCACTTAGCGACTGTTCGCTGACAAACCACCATTTTTAGAAATTTGACTCCTGATCTAGCTTTGTAGTCTGAAGACTTTGCGGCAATTTCATCCTCTGGAGGAACACTTAGTTTTATTTGGTTCAAGGGCATACACAGCACTGATTTAGGACCTGGGCAAGGGTATCTCACCCTGAGCCCTGGACTTGAGGGATCTTCCTATTCTTCCTCTGACCACATCCCTTTCACAAGGCAAAGAAAGAACTGCCCATCCAGAGCCCGCCTTGACCTACCCTCCTAAGCACCATGACCCAGGAATGTGTCCAAATAGCCCCAAGCCAGTTTCTAGAGCCCAGAAGGGGCCTTCTATATGTCTTTCTAAAGGACAGTTGACCTGGAGGTGGTAATCTCTGGAGCCTGAGCAATGGCCAGGGGGATACAGTTTGCAGGGATGTGGGAAAAGTGCTGGCGTGTCTGTGCATCTGTGAGCAAAGCCCCTCCTGGTTTAGGACAGGGCCATTTCTGGGGAAGGAGGTTGGGCTGCCCCACAGGCTGGCTTTTCCCACACAAACTCAACACATTCCAGTGGGGAACTGGAGCCCCAGCAATCTCAACCCACATGTGGCCTTCCTGATAACTGTGCTATTCCTCAAGGTAGGAGGAAAAGACCTATTCTACTTATCATGTATCAGTTTGATTTATAACTTTCAAATGTTTACACAAAGGGTCTGAAGGCATCCACATACTTTTACACCAAATCCTACAAATTTGGGAACCTACAACCTGAACTCCCAACCAGTCAATTCTCATGAATCTAGCACCTGGTATGAAGACTACACCATCAAGAGTTGAATAAGTACATGATAGATGAGTGAAATGTATAGCCAAAAGAATAGGGGGAAAAGGGTATATAGAGTATAAATACAAATTTATTACTTCAACTAGAAATGAAACAAAAAGGAAAAGACACCACACACACACACACACACACACACACACAATTAGCTCTAACATAGCCACTGTCTGTTCTGCTAACCTAATCATCTTTGATCAATATCTTTAAGTTACTAGCTTATATTTAAAAAGGCTCTGTCAGCCCCAAGATGATTTAAAAGATGCACCCCAAAGAAGTCATGCCCCTCAAATCATTGTTACACTGTTGTGGTTTCCACTACTATGACAATTATTTTTTAATGACTACATTAATTCTACTCAGTTAAGTAGGTACCAACTGTTAAGAAAAGATAATAAATCTTGCATGAAAAATAATTATAACAAGATAATAAACATTTAAAAACTGCAACTTAAGCTTCATGTTACTTCCATTTTAACATAGTATTCTCTAATTTAAAAATAAGTACAAAGAGGATTCATAAAACAAGAAAGCTTCTTTATTTTAATAATGAAGTCATCGTCTACCAACAAATGATCAACAGGCTTCTTCCATCACTTGTCAAATCCTTCCATATTTGATTGTAACATCCAGTCTTACACTTAAGACATTGCATACCATGTTAATTGGTATTATCATAACTCAAACAATAAACTGTGAGTTTTAATTAATGTCCTGTTCTAGTTTATCCATTCACACACAAATCAAACATCTAATAAGACAAAGCAAAAAAGCTAATAAATGAAAACAGATTCTACAGTAAAAATAAGAACAAAATGCTATGGGAATAAAGAAGTGATAAATTCCTAGCTGAAGGACAGAAGATTCTTAGAACAGTCATCGTGTGGATAGAGGGAAAAGGGGGTAGATCCCAAATAGAAGCAAGAGCATATGGAAAAGACACTAAGCCATGAAGTCCTGTGTCAATCTCAGGGAGAAGGCAGCCAGGTGTGGCTGTATCGGAGCTTACATGGTGGAGGTACAGTGAGAAATACAAACAGAAGCGGGGGCAGACCACTGAAAATCTTCTGAGCCATTCTTGTTTCTTAGTGAAGGAAGTTAACGTCTTCTGTGTTTTCAAAAATGACTACTGTGAGCGTAAAAGATATACTTCAGTGTACAAGACAAACAGGAAATGAGGCCACTGCACAAGTTCTGCTAGAAAATGGTTCTGGAAATAGAAATAAGAGGCCAATGAGGCAAAATGAAGAGCATATGTTAGCTGACTAAAGTTTCCAAGACAGAGTAGAGAGAGTCAAAGATGAAGCTGAGGTTTTCCAAAGACCTAAACCTGCTGAATCCTACAAATGCTTCTGAACTCAAGTTTCCAGAATAACCTCACCTTTTTTCCAGGTGATTCAGTGTCATCTAATAGATTTCAAAGCATATCAGCTTCACTTCCACTAAGGTGTTTGAGATACAGCACTTTTTGAGCCAGTGTAAGATGCTGTCACTGGTAATTCTATCCCACACCACAGGAACCATCTGCATCACTGTTAGGAGAGCTGGAGTTTTGTTCATCCTGCAGCTGTAATATGCACAATGTCCAATTGTGATCCTTTACTCTATTGCTTTTCTAAATGTCCTTTAAAAGACCTGTGTACCTTGATATGTGACACCTGCAATTATGAGATCAACCTCCACAATAACTTCTAAATCTGTGCTAAAGTTACTTCCCTCCTTTGTTAAGGATTCTATCCATGAGCATCATCAATTCACACGGAGCAGGACACTTCAGGCCTACTAAGTCTTCCCCAAACAGAGCATAGTGGTTTGAAATAATGAGACAGGTCTATAATATGAGAGACATCCTTAGAAGTAAAAGTAACAGTGACTTCCTTCAAGGAGTTACTCTTAGTGTACATGAGGTTATTTAGCCTTATGAGCAGGCAAATACTGGGCATATAATCAAAGTTTCTAAAAGAAACCATTTAAAAGCTGGAAAATACTGCTTCCAAATTACTTTCTGACTGTAAAATATGTAGCAATGAGGAAAACCACTCACCATCTCATGGACTCAAGTAGTATTTAAGGACAGAGACATCCATTTCAGTAAAGACAGACCAGAAGGAAAAAAGAAAAAAAAAAAAAGATGAGGAACAGTGTGGTGAGGTGTCTACTCTTCCAAGATAGTTCATAAAATGTTTTTTATCATTAAAAATACTAAAGTAGATGACATTGGCTTGGAAACACTTAAAAGACCTTCCTCCTGGAAGCTTTGCCTGTGGGTTTCAGAAGTATTACCTTCAAGAGACAGTATTAAGTAATGGTTGTAAGTCCTAATTCCAGAGCCAGACGGCTTGGGTTAAAGCCCAGCCCTGACACGAACACATTACCTGGACTCTCTTCTGCCTTAGTTTTCTCATTTGTGAAATGAGGGTAATAACAGGACTTTTGTCATGAAGTTGCTAAGAGCAGTAATGGATTTAATACATGTAAAGTACCTAGAATAGTGCCTGAAACATAGTAAAGTCCCATAAGTATTAGCAATCATTTATATAACTGGTGCAGTGGTGAGCTCTGAAGCATCAGACTCAAAAGACAGACAAAAGTAACCAAAATAGGAGAATGGGGACATGTGTGACAATCACCTGCATCTCTAGGTAATACCTGATACATGTGCTCCTAAAGAATGCAGTCCAGTTAGAGCCCCAATGGACTTTTCCCCTCTAAAACAGAACCTCAATATACCAACTCTAGAGATCTCTTAAAAAGATAATTCTAAAGAGCCATGTAAATATTCAACTCGTAATGCCAACATTTTCTTAATTAATATTACCAGATAAAATAGAGGATGCCAAGTTAAATTTGAATTTCAGATAAATAATGAATAAATGTTTACTATAAGTGAATCCCATATGAGATCTGCAAGACATATATACTAAAAAAACTATCCACTGTTTACTGGAAATGTAAACATTTTTTAAGCCAAATCTGGCAATGCTATTAACAACCCAAAGTTCAGATAAATGTGCTGAATTAGCTAATGCCCATAAAGCAAGAAAATCATTTGAACTAAGTAACATATCTTGAGAGGCAGCATAGTAAATGGAAAGAGCACAGACCTCAGAATCAGGCAAATCTGGGCTTTAATTGCCATCCTGTGCCAATGTCTAACTGATGGATCTTGAACAAATTAGTATACCTGCTTAGTCTCACTGTCCTCACCTGGTAAATGATGTGTGATTTACTGGTGTTGAGGGTTGCAGAATGTATTACACAAACTAATGTAAGATACACAATGAATACCAGTTCTCACTCCATTCTTCCTCATACTATCTTAGCTCCAGAAATTCAAATTTCCCACCACAGTAGCCAAAACCAAAGAATTCACTTCATCTCTCAATCACTAACCAGAACAAAGGACTCCCCAAACTGTCCACAAACTTCCCCTCTCCTCACCATCTCCTTCTATTCAGCAGGTTCCTTTGGAAGCCAGAGTTCCAAGTCCCCCCTGCTTTCGCCCACCCGGGCATTACCCAACTGTGGGGGGACCACAGCTCTTCTCTTATGACTGTTCTTAACAATATTTTGTTAAGAATATTTGTTAAGAATAACAGAGAAGCTTTAAAAATAACATTACACAGTGATTTCCCCATGTTTTTGTTCTTTTGCTTTTTAAGAATAATAGCACATAAACTCATTTCAAATTATAATACAGTACTAAATGCAAAATTCTGTTTTTCAATTTGCCATAAAAGAAAGTCAAAAAATTCTACTCATTCATTTGAATCAATAAAAACTCTGTAAAAGAACTGCAAATGCACAAAAGAAAATTATTTTCCAGTGTGACTCTTGTACCTAGGTCTCCCTTCTATTTGGAGTCAGACCACATGGGGGATTATTTTCTAATGTTCATTTTACAAATTGCTTAACTAACAATATGCTGTCCAACTTTCCATTTAGTACACCTTATCTTCTCTCTACACACTGCGATTTCTTTGAAGGAAAATTAACTAAACATTTCAGCAGTTTAAGTAGTGGGAAGCAAAGAATTAAGATTGTAGATACAAAGGTGCTGTAATTGTGTTTTAATCAGCTTATTAAATATAACATGAACATGTATCAATCAACTAACATTTAATTTCATGGTCTGTGATTCAAAACTTTTTAAAAGCGTAACAGGACAAACTTATCAGCACTGACTTAACAATTCCCTTCCAATTTTGTTTTAACTCATGTAAACCATATAAAATATATGACAACTGTTACATGTCCTCATGGGCTGGAAGAAGACATAATTAGAAATTTATTAAAATATAAACATAATTTGAAATTTATCTGTCTTATGAGATATCAGAACATGGTCCAAAAAAGAAAAATATCTACATATATAAAAACACAACAACATAATTCTTTTTCTTTAACATAATTCTTAAAGTTAGGGAAAATACAGGAATCTTTTAAAAATCAATTTCAGTACTTCTATCCCCAACAGACAAAACTCCACCAATGAAACAAACTACCGAGCTAAAGTTTTAAATTGTTGCTGTAAGAAAATGCAAACAAGTCTCTATAAATCTCATTTAGAAAGTAAACCGCCTAATTGCACATTCATTTAGGCGTATTCCACAAAGATTTCCTGCTACAGAGTCACATTTGGACTTGGAATGTTTGTGCACATACTTCTCTCTATTCCTCAACTGAAAGTGTGGTTCTTCCTGATCTGAATGATTTGGCTTGTCACAGAACAATTTAGTTTACCTAAATTCTACTTTTGTTAAGGAGTGGTGAAATTTTTTTATTTTTTTTAATCTTTTTTTTGAGAGAGAGAGAGAGGGAGAGAGAGAGAGACGGAATGCAAGCAGGGGAGGAACAGAGAGAGAGACACACACACAGAATCCAAAGTGGGCTCCAGGCTCTGAGCTGTCCGCACAAACCCCAACGCGGGGCTTAAACTCATGAACCGTGAGATCGTGACCTGGGCTGAAGTCGGACACTTAACCAATTGAGCCACCCAGGGACCCCGGAGCGGTGAAAATTATTTAAAAAGTCAGTGGGTTCTGTTCTCTAGCATTTTGCTTTGTAGCCAAAAAAAAAATCGCTGTAGTTTTAAAAGGTCTGTGTCTGACCATTATTTTTTCCTCAAGTGGAGGAGGGCCTGAGGGTAAGGGTCATTACATCTTTTACTAAGACAAAAAGATTCAATTGTGGTTGCTAAGATACCAAGAGACAGATTCCTCTATTGCAGTCAGGACCAGTTATTAGGGATATCTCCCCACAGAACAACACATGAACCACACCGGGCACCGCTCACCACACTGCTAAGGCAAACAAACAGAATCTAAAAGGCGCAGGCAATCCCTGCCCTTGAAGAGCTTAATATCATCTGGTGTTTGTATTTAAAATTACAAAGCATATTTTAAATATTTTTTTTTAAGGAATAAAAATAAGACAACAGGAAGAAGGGAAGGAGGGAAGATAAAACCACATGTCAAGGTCAAATGCTTCATCTGAAGCTGCAGAGTCAGATGCCCTGGCTCATTTAGCTTATTTAACTGAATGAGTCAGTACTATGTGCTGCTTACTATTCTGGGAGTTAGTGACCTGGTGGTTATAACACAAAGTGAGCCCTCATGGAGTT
This sequence comes from Acinonyx jubatus, assembly GCF_027475565.1. Taxonomy (NCBI): domain Eukaryota; kingdom Metazoa; phylum Chordata; class Mammalia; order Carnivora; family Felidae; genus Acinonyx; species Acinonyx jubatus. The sequence continues at coordinate 167,390,136 of NC_069380.1, read as the reverse complement.
TACATTCTAGAGTAGAGACGATGCAGAAGTGCTATAAATGTTTACATGTGTGCCTATGTACAGGTGTGCATCCAAAGTTCAAGAAGCTAAGGAGGCACACAGAGACAAATGGAGAAGGCCTATGTATATTTACCGGTTACTGTATGTCAAGTGGCAGGCTAGGCAATGAGGACGACTCTAACAGGAGGCGCATGTACTCTGACTCTCGAGTATACTCAGGTGGGAGATCCAGGTAAACTAATAAGGCATTCTTGTGGGGCCACTTCTTGCCCCCGTAAACTTGGTAACATCTTCCTCATGAATAGTGACACTGATCTCCAAGGGTTATTGTGAGCATTAGATGTTAAAACATTCGGCAGACTGCCTGATAAACTACAAATTTTATTACTACAGTTAAGTGTGCATGTTATAGAATTACAAGAAATGAGATTGGTGGAAAGTGAGGATGGCAGAAAAGGGGAAAAAGGAAAAAAAAAGTCTTTAAAAATCTAAAAAGCAGGAGAAATGGATTCACACGAGGACTCACAAGACATAGCACAAAGTGTATGTATAAACCTATAAGAAATTGGACACAATGGAATCACATCACACACCCAATTAAGTGACAGGAACAGGGGCACCTGGGTGGCTCAGTCGGTTGAGCGTCTGACCCTTGACTTGGGCTCAGGTCATGATCTCACGGTTTGTGGGATGGAACCCCATATTGGGCTCTGTGCTGATGGTGTGGAGCCTACTTGAGACTCTCTCTCCCTCTTGCTGCCCCTCCCCCACTCAGGTGCCCTCTCTCTCTCCCAAAATAAATACATAAAAACTTAAAAACAAATTAAGTGACAAGAACAAAACTGTAGATGGTTGGCAGAGAAAAAAGGAGAGAACAATTTAAATACTACAGTGGCTCTGCCACTGTTTCACTGAATAAGGGAATGTTTCAGAGTGAATGAGATTTATAATTAGATGTGATTTTCATCACCTTTTGTATTTACTTGATAACTAACTCCTGCTTTAAGATGCTACTCCAACCATATGATCTGCATTTTACAGATACACAAATGTGCCCCCAGGGACATGGGGGCAAGTATATGGCAGAGCCGGGATGCGGGCCTCATTCTGCCAGGTTCCAGACCCCTGCAGTCTTTCCATGATGCCCAGCCATCAGAACTTGGATTTGAAGGGACAGGCTAAGACGAAGGAGGAAAATGATGCAAAACATTTAAGAGGAAAGGTTAATAAGGCTGAAAGGTATTTGTAGGAAAAGATAAAGTCATTAAGACCAAAGAGAAACCAAGTCAGAAGCTAGTGCAGCAACTGCTCAACACAAATTTCCAGAATAATACTAATTTCCTCTCTTTCATACCTTCTGCATAATAAACACTGAAGTACTATGGAAATTCAAACATTTCAGCATCCAAACTCTCTCCCTGTGTACCTCACACACCCAAAAAAGCAGCACATGTGCCTGCACCCACCTGTACACACACTTCACCAAATCACACTTCCAGACATAGAGTAACAAGTTCTACTGTCTTAGCAACAGAAAGAAAGAAATACATGCCAATAAACCAGTGGGAAAGAATGTAAGTCGGAGATAAATGAATGCTGGAATAAAGAAAAAACTTCAAAGTACAGGTGAATAATGGTGCCTCTGATAGTAATGATGAAATGGAGAAGCTGAGAAAAATAACAAATAGAAGCCTAAGTAAGTCCCTCGGAAGAAGTCTTTGGAAGTGCATTCCCCCCCAAAAAAAATTCCTGCAGTGGAATTCATTAAGTATTTCTTCTGTGCCAGTGTACTCACACTCACAAATATATACATCGAATCATATTTCCCACTGTAATTTTAGCAATTTTCCCTTACCTTGGAGGGAAAAATCTGTGGCACCAATAAGTAACAAAAGTTGTCAAATGAAATAACAACAATGATAACGACAGCAGTTACTTTTGGGCCATGCATCACGCCTTAAACATCTCATCCTATGAAGCAGATACTTTAACTTGATTCTATTAGGAAAAAACTTACTTTAATATTAAGTAACTTGCCTAAAGTTGTCTCACACTGATGGGGTTGGGACTCCACACTCACATCTGCCTGACCAAGGCTCTTAACCACTTTACATTTTGCTTCTCCATTTGGAAGATTCAAATGTTCCCATAAACACTCTGCATTTTGTAATGTAGAGTTTATGAACACAAAATAATTCTCTCATGCAATATTTTAGAGAAAAGTAACTAAAATGAACAATCAGCCCCTTAAGTGAGTGCAACTTTTCAACCCCCAAACTAAGACCTTCTTGTGTTTATTACTATTTCATATTGCAGAAGTCCTATCTGTGAATGGCACACAAACTGATAAAGTAAAAACTCAAAATACAAGACATATAAACGGAATATGTTGCTGTCACAAGTCAGCAAATAATGTCTCAAAAATGTGAGAAATTAGGTCTACCACATTCTCATTAAAATACTCTGTGCCTATATGGGCTTAATAACCTGTAGTTTTTTTGAAGTGTAAATTTTACCTGGGTCATTATGGGAATGAGGCACCACAAAGACTTGAAGGGGCTTAGAGTCCCATTCATTAAACACATAGCTAATGTCAAATCCTTGTTTCCAAACTCCACCATCTGGGTTGTCAAAAGGAATCAGACTGTAAACATCCAACATCTAAAAATATAAAAGACACAATAAAGGGGAAAAAAAGTAAATTTAACCGTGTATTACCATTTTTAATTTAAAGTTAATGTTGGAAAATATTTGCTCAAAGCTATTCATTGCTGTACTGTATGTATGCACTTTACTAGATAAAGCTATTTCTGCAGACATTAACTGAAGAGTTTAAGGCAGAAAACATTTAATTACCATTCAAATTCTTAAAATGCTACCATGTTACTTAACTATCCTGATAAATAATCCCTGCCCCCATCTGCTTCTAATGAAAAATAATTCCATTCAATTCCTTCTTGCCCTATTTTACTTCTACTACAATCTAGTAGAAATTAATAGGAACTAAACAGCAAGCAAACAATTTCTGATGAAATGTGACTATGAGCAAATATTTCAGCATTTTCAAATACAACACTGGATAATTACTTTTTACTCTGAGTTGTCTTTATTTTACAATTAATGTCATATATTTTAAAACGTGTATCAGAATGGAAATGCATCTACAGCTATGCCTTCATTTAGCATATGTTCTGTTTGCCCTTTTTATTCTAAAAATAAACTACAACTGAGTCAACAAGGCATAATCATTTAAAAATGGAAGAATTTTTAAAATTAAGACTCAGTTTCTTAATGTTCAAATGTCGTCTTAAGTTTCCAAGGTAGTAGTCCTGGGTAATAACCTATTTGGACACAAAGGAAAAAATACTGCCAAAAAACCCCCACAAAACCTTAAAACCTTGTATTTTTCCCTCTAATACTCTCTCTAATATTCCCTCTAATACTAAATGGGACAAAGAACACAAGTGACTGTGGCAAAATTTAAATTATGTAAAAAATTATACCCTAATATATAAGTGGGTTACAAAAAATTTGAAGATATCGAACAAATTATATAAAAAATGAATACAAAGTATTTTAAGATAGTAACATCTCTCTCACTTCAGAATTTATGACTTTAATAAATATAACACTCCCAAGGATGAGTCAATAAATCTTTGAAAACCAGCTGGGAAGGAGGATGTGTTAGCAGTCTCTGTTATTCCTTCTGGTCCTTTCTCCGGCCCTGCAGCTCTCCTGATTCCCCACTGCCTTGCTCTGCATGCCTTCCATGGTTGTTCTGCAACAGGGCTGTTTCTGTCCAGCCCAGATTTAATACCCCACCTCCAAAGAAAGTTCTGTGGTTCTCCTTTAAAAGGTACTTATTTAAAACCTAAACAAAGCCAAGAGTCACAAAAATAGATACACTTTTAAAGCACAGAATCCTGATACTGTCTGAACTTGGCTACCCACTAGCTGATAAGATTATAGGCACAAGGCCTGGACAACTCCCATGTCTCCAGCTTACGGACTGGCCTGTGAGCCATGGCCTCAAGAAAATAACATGTTTTCTGTCCCCAGAAGTTAGTGAAAGCATCTACTCTGAAGCAAGGCCAGAGCCAACCCATTGTGTCCAGCTGTAAAATATTCACCCTTCAGGGTCCCATCACCAAGTTCCAGCTTCAGGTCTAAGGTACAGGTTAAACACAACTCTGCTAATTTGCAGAACAGAGCTTATGTGACACACCCTAAATTTAAGAAAAGTAGAAGTCCTTTCTTATATCCTGGTTTACAACTCCACTACCCTCCAGAATGCTATCCAAGAGAAGCAGAATGCAAGTCAAATCCATAATTTTAAATTTTCTGATAAAATTAAGTGAAATTAATTTTATTGATATATTTTATTTAACCCAATGTATTCATAATATTATTTTCTCAACATATAATCAATATAAAAATGAACAATTTACCTTTGTTTTCGTAAAAAGTCTCAACACTTAGAGCACATCTCACTTCAAACTAGCCACATTTCACATGCTCAGTAGTCACCTGTGGACAGTGGCTTCCATTCTGAACAGCACAGCTCTACAGTATTTCCCTTCCCTCTTTCACAAAGAGATAGTTAGCAAAAGGAATCTAACCCTACACTGTGTGAAACCTATAGTGTATAACAGAGACATAGTAAGAATACAGCTTTTCTTGTACTCTTTATAGGAAGATGAGAAAATCTCTTTGACCAAATTTAAACCTCTAAACTTCATCTACTAGAGAAAGTCAGACCTAAAAAACATACAAAAAGGCCACAATGCATAAAATAATAAAAAAAAAAAACTGTGGGAAACACAGAATTACAGAATTTTATCACTAAAAAGAACATTAATAATCAGGTGAATAATCAAGCCAGTTTACAAAAATACAAACTAAACTCCAGACAGTTTAAGAAACTAAGTTAAAACAGACACCAGATCAAAAAAAGAAAGTAAAAGACAAAGAAGCCCAATGATTATTAATGAATGCATACATTACCTGCACATCTGAATGCCTACTTCCACCTTGTAAAGCGAATGAACAGTCTTCAGGGTCCACTATGAGGGACAGCTGTTTTGACGGCAGAAGAGGTAAGCCAGCACCTTGGCTGAAATTGCCTTGTGAACTTTTTGGACCATCCTCCACAGATTCACTCAAATTGATGACCGAGTCTCTAATATTTGAGATGATCTCATTATTCTCAGCTAGCAAACGCTCCAAATGGTCTATTTTTTCTTGCAACATTGAGAGCTGGCCCTACAATAAAAAAGAAAAAGGCAGCTATAGGAAACTCTAATATAGCTCTGCTGAGGCACACACATTTTTTAAAAAAATTATGTGCCTGCCCGAGAGTGCAGCTACTCACCCTTCACTTTCCACTTCTGTAAGTGGGATCACAAAGAGCGTGAATGGCTGGCAGTGTTGAAACACCGACTTACAGAAGAAAATCTCCATGGCTTCAATCTTTGCTTAATCATATTTTAAAATGTGCAACAGAAAGACCAAAAATATTTAGGGATATTTAGGGATATACTTCCTACTGCCCCAAACCCAGCCCTAAAAGATCTTTGAGTTCTTTATAATACCTAAGAACCACATACTATGTTCAGGTATGAAATTTTAAATTAAATATAATTGATTTTAGTCACTTGAAAGGGTCAAAAAGCGTGAACCTGAAAAAAATCATTCCATCATAATTGGCAACCCTTGTGGACAATCCTAGATAAGAAATATCTTCTACAGGAAAATCAGTTACTCAACTCTTAATTAGCCATATGCATGAAAAAACCTGGAATGCAGGTCCCCCAAGTAATCATACTGTAGGTCATTTGGACTCTCCTACCATACTGTGTGACTTTATGATTTTTTAAGTGATCCTCACATTAAGAGGCTTGTAGTCCTTACAACATAAACCTTGTTATACAGAATAATATCTCAGCTTATGAGAGCAAGGACAATCTTTGTCTTGTTCACTCCTATCTCTGGAATCTCAAATAAACAGGAGATACTAAAATATTTGTCACATGGCCCTTATATTTCTAGAACTCAACAAGAATTCTTTACACCTACTGTACCAGGCATAATGCTACACTGGGGAGACAGATATAGGTAAGATAGGAGTCCTTACCTTAACACAAAGTGACACTGTAACTAGCAAGAGACTACTCAAAAATCCGTGCTAGGGTTTAATAAACATAACTATATACATAGTGAAAAACAACTCTGGACACCCAAAAACAAAAGTTCTATCATCAGTAAATAATAGGAAGACAGAAAGAAGGAGGGAGGGAAAAGGGAAAACACCTAAACGTCCAAAGGTAAGGAACTGGTCAAATGGTACATCTATATCATGAAGATGTTCTCAGTCCCTGAAAATACAGAAATATAAATTCTTTAAAAATTAAAATATATGAGAAGGTGTTTTCAGGAGATACAATGGAGAAAAACCACTTTAAAAAGCATGGATAAAAAACAGTAATTTGATACCATCCCTTTTTGAAAAAAAAATACATAATCGAGATGATAAAAACTGATTATGGGTATTTCAATTTTACTTTAGTCTGTTATGAATAGTTGTTGACTGTTTGATAGGGAAGCCAGGAGAAGAAAAGGATTCTACTTCCAGGTTAGTGGCCACTTCAACAAGGGGAGAAGAGAGGTCAGCAGACTGGATTCTTCCAAGGGAAGGCCACTGCAGCAAACTGTGTAAACTGAAAGACGTCTGAGGGGACTAGAGAAAATATTTTGGAATGAGAAAAGAAATAGCCAAAATTAGAAGCAAATCAGCAGCACATTGTCTTTGTGGGGAGGAGGGAGGTGGAAGAGCAAAAGATAGTCTCCTTAGACCTGAAAGATGCTCTCCCAGGTCTATTTAGAGGCACGTGACAGAAAAAGCCCATGCATGTCAAAACTGTGACCGCTGGGGTGGTGGGCTATTTCTAAGAGGTAGAACTTTGAAACCTGTTCATCAGCATATATAGAAGGAGGAAGTACAAGGTTTTAGCACAGAACTCACCCTGTAAGACAAGCCCCATTTCGTCTACAGAAAAGCAAGAGAAAGAATACGCACCAGGTCACGACTAGAAATGGCAAAGCAAAGGAAATGTGATGGATCAGTACAACACTAGTTCAGGGCTCAAAGAGAAGCTGGCTGAACCAGTTAGATTCCAGGTCAGCAAACCCATTGAGCACTATCATACTACAAACCCTTCTTTATCAGCACATATGGATGGACAGTGGTTCTCAGTAGAAAGGCCAAAGGGAGTCCCCCAAAGTTCACCCAGAGAAGCTTGGCATAACCCAAAGTTCACCCAAAGAAGCTAAAAACATTTGAATCAGGTATGCAACAGACTAATCTGTGTATATTTTCATAAAATGACATGCTATCAAAGGCTGTCTGAAATAACAGGAAAACTTTTCTTCACTTATTATCAAAACATCAGAGACTGCAGCTTTTTGAAATCACTGCTGATGAATTCTGTTGAATATTTCCAATACTGAAGATACAAGTCTATGTCAGGGATGCTTGCAATTTCTACCACAGCGGGTAACAACAGTAAATCGAGTTCCTGATTCCAAGCAGAATTAGAACATGTTGGCTTATCTTGCCTCTAGTAAAGCTACCCTCATCCATAAAATAAAACTTTTGTCTAAAATACCACCACCCTAGAGCTTTTAAAGATGCAGCATGTTTTATCGGACACTTACAGTGTATAAATTAATACAGTGTCTGCATTTCTCCAGACCTACCTGCACTTTCAGGAAAAGATAATTTTGGAGCCATGCACAAGGCAAAGCTGCCTAGAGCTCAACAAGCACACACTGAGAAACAAGCACACACATCTGGGAATATTCCTACAATGACTCTAGTCCCATAACCCATGGATGAGCGTATTATTCAAAATAAATATTACAGGAGGTAGATGTTTCATGAAAAATAATCCTGAAGGCGCTAAAGACGACTTCGATCTCACTGTAGTTTTTAAGATACAATTAATGATCAGTACCTGGAATTCTGTACTGAATTAATAAGTCCATGGAGAAAATTGTGGCCTGAGGATATGTCAGCAGAATGGTCTAATGAAAATCATTTTTTTAAACTATATTATGCAGTGGAATAAAACCTCCCTCCGGACAGCTGAAATTCTTGAAATATACATACCTCATAAGCAAATTCTTGTACACAAGACAGAAGAAGAGTAGTATGACCTTAAAAGGATGCACTTGTAGTCTGCATTGAAGTAACAGAAATCACAGGTATCGTTTCAATTATGCTGACAAGTCAAAGAATACTGATAGCAATACTGAAAAAGACAATTTTCTGTAGGGTAAGAAAATCACTTGTGAGAAAAACACTTTATTCTTTGATTTGCTAATCAGTTCTATAGGGAGGCCCATGGTGTTTTACTGCTGATGAGTGGATAAGGAGGTCATGCTATTTGATGTACTCTGCTTTTGATGAAAGGGAAAAACTGAATAATAAAAAAAAATTTCACTGATATCAATGACTTTTGAGGGAGAAAATTTAGAGCCTACTACAAGGCAAAACAGGATCAGTAGCCACTCAGTCCTACGAACAAAATCAATCAATGTGCACCTACAGCCAAATCTGAAAGCTTGTTCCGCAATTACTGGCCCCGGGTAAACACTAGCTGCCGGGATCGGCATCACGATGATCACTGAAACTCGGCTGAATCTGCACATCAGCATCTTCCTTCCTGTTACAGTGGAAAAAATGTGTGCCTTCCCCCTCCCCACTTCAAAGGCCAACACTTGACTGGGGAGCTCCAAATCCATCTCTCTCAACAGCTCAAAGGCTGTACTCTTTTGGTTAAAACTCTCTCAACACTGCTTCATCAAACTCCCTTTTCAAAAGTAACTCATTCTCAGTAGTATAACATGTAACATTAGGTCAAACTATATGAAATTTGCCATTCTCATAAATCAAATATAGTACAGTTCACCAATTTCCTAGGGTTCAACTTAGCATGATATCCTGTCTAAAACACCAAATCAAACTCCAGTGCTTCCCTTAGCCCCACAATCCCCTTCCAGGGCCCCAGCGCCTTCAGAGACATACAGAGGTTATCAACAGTCGGTACTCACTATATACATTCCTTATAAATTCCTATTCTCTCATCTGCCCGCTGTATTCAGCCTGTGCGTACCACTCCACCCAAACTGCCCCTGAACAGGCCCCAAAGACTTCCATGGAGTCAGTCATGATAAGCACACGCTGTGCTCACCTGACTCATCATCTTGAGGAGCATCTAGCACACTAGACTACTTCTTTCTCCTGGAGACGTTTTCTGCACCTACTCTCAGCCCAGCATGCTCTAGGTTTCCTTCTGCCTCTGGTTTATCAGTCTCCTTCTCTCCCCAGTAACTACATGATGAAGGGCCTTAAGGTTAATTTCTGGGACCTCTGCAGTCTCTATACTATCTTAAACTATCTCATACACTCCATGGTTTAAATTCCATCATTTGTACTGATGTCTCATCTACATTTCTATCTCTAACTGAAGCCTCTTCTCTGGAAAACAAACCCATACATCCAAATGACTACTCCGCTCCTCCACTTGGGTTTCAAACTTATGCCCCAAAGAACCCTCCCAAATAAGCCTTCTGCATCTTCAGATCTTCAGTAAGTAGCTCTATGTCCACCTAGTTAGTCACTCCCCAAATCTTGGTGGCATAACGGATTCTTCCTCCTTCCTCACCCCGCTCACACATCCAGTCTATCTGCAAGCTCTTTCCTTACTACCTCTACAATAGCTGTTGAATCACTCCACGTCTCTCCCTCTCAACTGCAACCATGCTGATCCAATCCTCCGACAATCTCTCCTGTCTGTACACAGCAGCCTCTTAACTAATTTCCCAATCCTAGGCTTACATCCTTCAACCGTGACCTATGCAGCCGCATTGTATCTTTCTTACAATACAATCCAGAGCTAGTTTCTCACTGCACTTACACTACCATCAGTAAGGACCTGTATCCAACTACCCCCCTCCCCCAATTTAGCTTCACCCTCATCTCATCTCAGTTCTAAGCCAGTTCCTCTTCAACCCATCTCGAGACCTTCATACACATTCTTCCTTTATAGAGTACTTCAGATCTCACCTGAAATGTCCCCTCAGCATAGCCTTCCCCAGCCATCCTGTATAAAACAGGACTTCTCAGGGGCACCTGGGTGGCTCCATCAGTTAAGCATCAGACTCTTGATTTCAGTTCAGGTTATAATCTCAAGGTTTGTGGGATTGAGCAGTGCAGAGCCTGCTTGGGATTCTCTCTGCCTCTCCCTTCCCCTCTCAAAATAAATAAACATTTCAATAAATAAATAAATAAATAAATAAGCCTTCTCATGTGATTCTCTATTATGTCAACTTATTTTTTGTCTTACTACATCTTTTAACTATTTTATTCATGTACTATTTATTTCCCCATCTTCATCACTAAATAAATATTTATCTTGAGAACAGGCACCACAGCTATTGTTATTCATCACCATACCCTGATGCCTAGCACAATGCCTGATGCACAAAAGAAGTGCAAATATTTACTGGGGGTGGGGGAAACTGTGTGCAACATTTTCTCTAAGATAAGGAAGTATTAAATGTCATTTTTTGGCACAGTTTACACCAAAAATAATATGAATAAAAATGAAACACTAACATTTTTTAAGAAGTAAATCAACAAAAATATTCACTGTAACCCAAAACAGAGGTAAGAATGAGAAGTAAACATCCTCAATTATAGGGTGATCTTCATCTACTAAGAGGGAAATAATATAGAAATTGAGCCATGTTTGGCCACAGTGACAATCATGACTTTGTGAGTAGGGTAAAATATGTGACTCCTCCTCTAGGGCAAACAGAGATTATGGATTTTGTACAGTCCAACCACAATTTTTCAACTTTCACTACCATTAGTAAGCATGGCTCAATGGGCTCTGACTTTCAACTGATGTGGGGGAGGGAAAGAGTCTGATAAAAGAACCCAACGTGATTCTGAAATTCTTCCTGCCATGATAGTGATAGAAAATCTTCACTCAACCAAATCAAGTTTCTAGTTCAGAGACCTATAGAGGAAACAGTATTACATGTTTATAAGATAACCACCAATGCCACCAAAGGCGGCATTCAAAAGAAACAAAACTTCACTCCAAAATGTATGTAAGTCTGAAACTCTAGCTCCATACCACCTATCATTCATGCTTTCTTTTCCTCTGTATTGTTGTATTTTGTTAGATTCAGTATATTACTCCATCACATCAAGATATTTCTGGACCTGGATTCCATCACTAAATGTGCCCACCATGCAGTAAATGTGACTGGGTAAAAGGCTCTAACAATAACCATCAGAAGCATCTGAAAGACTGCTCAAAATTACAAAACCCAGGAATCCACCCTGGAATCTTGGGAAGAGTCTCAGAAACTGCAGTGTTTATGTTCCACAGGTGATTCCGGTGATCAGCCAGGTTGGGGGCTGATGTCTCTGACTTCACACATGTCAGTGCAATATCTAAGATAAACAAGCCAAAAATAATCCACTTGCCAAATCACCCCTAAACTAGAGGGTAACATAAATTTGTAAACATGCATCTTTTGATAATCTGCTTAACTGGGTATTAATTCTTCTAATTATCCTTGTACCAGATTCTTCCATCTCATGCTCTAGGATATTATACTTCACCACATTTTTATTTTTAAGTAACTGCAAACAATGATTACCTTTATTTTTAATGACTCCTTTTAGCTAATAAAGGCAGTTTAGGTGAATGGTTAAGCACATGGGCACTGGGTCAGATGATGTGGGTCCAACAACAGCTTTGGTACACTAGCACTGTGACCTTCAGAAAATAATTTTTTTGGGCCTCAGTTTCCTTTTGGGGAAAAAAAGTGCTAATACCTACTGCTTGGAATGGTTACAAAAGAACTTAGCACAGGGCCTGCCAAGAAGCAGGCACTCAAGAAGACATTACTTCTGTTGTTGCTACAATAAAAGTTTGGCTTTGTAAAATCACTTTGAAGGGTACAACTTTCCAGGGTACAACTGTGATTAAGAACACTCTAGGGGCACCTGGGTGGCTCAGTCGGTTAAGTGTCAGACTCTTTGATTTTGGCTCAGGTCATGATCTCAAGGCTAGTGAGTTTGAGCCCTGCATCGGGCTCTGAGCTGACAGTGCAGAACCTGCATGGGATTCTCTCCCTCTCTCCACCCCCCCCCTTTCTCTCTGTCCCTCCCCTGCTTGTTCGCTTGCTCTCTCGCTCTCTCTCTCAAAAATAAATAAATAACCTTAAAAAAAAACAAAAAACCAAGACTCTAAAGCCAAGAGTATTATCATCAAAACAGCAGCACAGGAGACCCAGCCTCCATCCTCCCACAAAGATCAACAATGAAACAACTATCTGTGAACAAAAACAGCTATGGGACAGCCCTGGAGTCTCCTCACAGCACAGTGGAACAGAACACCTGAGAATAACCACACAGTAAAAGAAGGAAGATGGCTTCATTTTGTGCGCATCATCCCATCCCCCAGGCCAGCACTGCTCAGGCCACAAGGGAACTCCCCAGTTAGAAACAGTTCCCCTTGGTAGGAAAGAAGAGCAGGGTAAAACCAGGTTTCCCAGTCATTGGGAGTACCACACCAAGAGATATACAGAGATATCTAGGAACAAGGAAAAAAAAAAAAAAGCAGGGGCTAGCTACCAAGAGCGGCCACACAGCATGAATAAGAATGGTTCACAGTGACCTGCTCTACAAACCCAGCAGCTTTCACCATTGAAGAAGGAACCAGTGGCCAGCACATCTGCCATGGAACCTCTGCAGATTTCACCAACTTTCACCTCCCATGTATTGGCATTAACTGATGCCAGCCACCTGTGTCCCTCCTACTCTCTCCCCACTCAGCCTCTCTGGAACTTAGGAACCACACCAGCAGCCAGCCCAGGCCTCTGCGGCTGCTCAAGTGCAAGACTCCGGCCCAGACCCCGCGGCCAACCTCCACTGCCATGGAGCTAGCCCCTCCAGCTATGCACTTGCATGCCGCCAACCTGATGCTTGTCTCCAACCTCCACTGCCTGCACATGCTCAGGAAGAGACTCTGCAGCCACAGGAGAGCAAGCCTATAGCCAGGGCCTCCACGGCTGCTTACGGGCACAGAGGAGGCCCTGTCTTCGGTCACTAGCCTGCACCGGCACACTCACCTGGTGCCAAACACTCCAGGTGTGCAACTGCATGTCCTCAACCTGACCCCCATCACCAGCTTCCACTGCTGTGTGTCTGTGATGAGACTGAGCCGTCGTGGCTCATGGCACATCAACATCCAGGGCCCCTGCAACTACCAGTGCCTCCACGGTTGGCCCCAGCCCTTGCTGCCTGCCTTGGCTCCTACCACTACATGTATGTCTGCAACCAGCCCTCCACCACACAGGCCTCTGCAGCTGAGGGCACCACCAGCTTAGGACACCACTCTTGTCTGCCCTGGCCCCTACCCACTGGGCCTGGAGGTGCCAGTGAGGACTCAAACAGCCCTCACAGCCACTGCAGAACACCCTGCAGCATTTGCCAAGGACCACGCAGCTGTCAATGCTGTGGACCCCAGCAACCTGAGCCAAAGAGACATCATGCCACCCTCAAAACCAATGCCACCACATGCCCCTGCACCGCTAGAACTTGCGTCACAGGTGGCACACCTGGGGTCACATGCTGGGATCACTAGCATGTTCCTGCTGCTCCTCTCCCCGCGAGTGAAAGACTTCCCTTACCAAAGCCAGTCCATAAAATCTGGAGGTGGAGATTTCTTCAAAGACATAAATTTCCATACAAGGTTATAGAGATCACAGAGGATCTGGAAAACATGACTCTACTAAAGGAATACAGTAAACCTCCAGTTACTGGTCCCCCCCAAGATGGAAATATAGAAAGTGCCCAGCAAATAATTCAAAATAATGTTCTAAAGATGCTCAGACTTACAAGAGAACACAGATAATCAATTTAACAATACCAGGCAAACAATATAAGAACAAAATGAGAGGTTCAACGAAGAGATGGAAAATATAAATAAAAACCAAACAAATTCGGGAGCTTAAGAAAACAATGACTGAAGTCAACAAAGACGTTTAACATAAGACTTGACCAAGCAGAAGAAAGAATAAGTGAGCTCCAAGACAGAACAATTGAAATTATCCAGAGAAGAAAAAAAGAAAAAGGAAAGGAAGAGAGTGAAGAAAGCATACATCACCTGTGAGGTTAACAACAAAAGAATCAATCTGCACATTATTACAATTCAAGAAGAAGAAGAAAAGAAGGGTTCAGAAAGCTTACTTAAAGAAATAACAGCTGGGGCGTTGGGTGGCTCAGTCAGTTGAACTCCTCGATTTGATCTCAGGTCAGGATCTTACAGTTCATGAGTTCAAGCCCCCCATCAGGCTCTGTGCTGACAGCAGGCCAATGGCCTGCTTCGGATTCTGTGCCTCCCTCTCTCTCTGCCCCTCCCCTGCTAGCACTCTCTCTCTCTCTCTCTCTCTCTCTCAAAAATAAACATTAAAAAAAAAAAAGAAAGGAAGGAAGAAAGGAAGAAAGAAATAATGGCTGAGAACTTCTCCAATTTGAAGAGATCTGGATATCCAAATTCATGGAGCTAAGAGGTCACCACACCAAATCAACTTAAAGAGATCCTCTCCAAGACTTTACAGGGCAGGAGAGAGTGGTATGATATATTCAAAGTGCTGAAAGAAAAGAAATGCCAACCAAGGATACACTACCTGACAAAGTTGTCCTTCAGAAGTGAAGGAGGGATAGACTTCCCCACACAAACAAAAGCTAAGGGAATTCATCACACAACATCCGCCTTACAAGAAATGCAGAAAATAGTTCTTCAAGCTAAAACACACTAATTAGTAACATGAAAACCTATGAAAATATAAAAACCACTGGTAAAGGTTAAGTATATAGTCAAATTCAAAGTAATATTTTAATATGGTAAAGTGTTAGTCATTTAATTCTTGTAAAAATGTTAAAGGACAACAGTATTAAAATAACTACAGCAACAATAATCCGTTAATGGATACACAATAGAAAAAGGGAAGTCATGACATCAAAAAGGAAAGGAGGGAAAAAGAGTAAAGGGGTAAAGTTTCTGTATGCAATCGAAGTTGTTATAGTAAAATGGACTATTCTATTTATAAAATGTTCTATGTAAGGATCATAGTAACCACAAAGCAAAATCTACAGCAGATTCACACATGATAAAGAGAAGAGAATCAAAGCCTGCCACTATGGAAAATCACCAAGTCACAAAGGAAAGCAGCAAGAGGAAGAAAACACATGGAAACTATGAAACAGCCAGACAACAATTAATAAAATGGTATAAGTTCTTACCTATCAATAATTACTTTAAAACTAAACAGAGGGGTGCCTGGGTGGTTCAGTCGGTTGAGCGTCCGACTTCGGCTCAGGTCATGATCTCACGGTTTGTGAGTTCTAGCCCTGCATCGGGCTCTGTGCTGACAGCTCAGAGCCTGGAGCCTGCTTCAGATTCTGTGCCTCTCTCTCTCTCTCTGCCCCTTCCCAACTCACACACTGTCTCTCTCTCCTTCAAAAATGAATAAACATCAAAAAAATTAAAAAAAAAAGTAAATGGACTGAATTCTTCATTCAAAAGACAAAGAGTGGCTGGATAGATTAAAACAAACAAACAAAAAAACAAGATGTGAGCATATGCTGTCCATCTATCTACATATGGATATATTCCCATACAAAGATGCACACACACAGTGGAATCTTATTCAAATAGCGACAGAAAAAGGAAACCTTCCATTTGTGACAACATAGATGGATCTTGAGGAAATGCTAAGTGAAATAAGTCAGACAGAAAAAGTCACATACTATATGATAGCACTTGCATGGGGAATCTAAAAAAGGTGAACTCAAAAAAATACTAGAATGGTAGAGATTGGGAGGCAGAATGGAGAGATGTTGACCAAAGGGTATCAACTTCTACTTATAAAAAACAAAAACAACAAAACTAAGCAAAAAAACTTCTAATCATAAGTTCTGAGACTGTAATATATAGCATGATTATAGTTAATACTGTATTACATAAAGTTGCTAAGAGAATAAATCTTAAATGTTCTCATCTTAAGAAATAAATAGTATTTATATGACATGATGGAGGTGTTAGTTAACACTATGGTAATATCCATTTTATAATATCCATGTAAGTTCATCAAATCAACATATTGTACACCTTAAACTTATACAATGTTATACATCAACTATATCTCAATAAAGCTGGAAAATAAAATAAAACAAAATATAAAGCCCAGTCAAATTTAAACTCTGGATCCACTACCCCAGGGTAACCTTGGGCAAGTTACATAACTTCTCTGTGCCTCAGTTTCCTCATCTGTAAAATGGAGATAATACATCACCCATAGGGTGGTTATGAGTGCTAAATTAGAATGTACAAATCAGTTTAAATGATGCTTGGTGTGGTAGGCAGAATAATGGCCACCCCAATGATGTCCATGTTCTAATCCCTGAAACCTGTGAATCTGTTACTTTACATGGTAAAAGACTCTGCTGATTTGAGTAACTTAAGGATTCTGAGATGGAGAAAACTGTCCCAGAATATTTGGATAGGCCCAATGTAATCACAGGGGTCCTTACAAAGGGAAAAAAGGAGGTGGGAGGCAGAGTCAAAGGAGATCTAAAGATGGAAGAGGAGGTCAGAGTGATGCCATACTGGAAGGGGGCCTTGAGCCAAGAAATGCAGACAGCCTCTAGAAGCTGGAAAAGATGTGGCAATGGATTCTCCCCTAAAGCCCAAAGAAGAGACGCAGCCCTCTCAACATCTTGATTTTAGTCCACTAAGAGCCATTTCAAACTTCTGACCTCCAAAACTGGAAGGCAATACATTTTTCTTGTTTTAAGCCACTAAGTTTGTTACAGAAACTATAGGAAACAAATACACCTGGTAAAGAGCTGACCCTATATAAAGCTTAGAAAGTGTCTTCCCACTTGCAGTCCCTACTAGAGGAAGTCCATCCAAATCCCCATCAGAAGAGTTGGAGCGCTGTGAGCCCCAGCAACCCAGAGCCCATGCAATGGAGGAATGAAAGGTGACACCATGTGACTGCACTCTTTCCGAGGGGCTCCTTTTGGTCTCACAAGACCATTTGAACAAAAGATGTAGGAAAAGACTTTATAGTTAAAAATACTTTTCCAGGAAAGAAACATCAACATCTTCATCTTAGACAGTTGTAGGACCAATGAAGAAAAAGTGTTTTTAAAGCTATTCTGGAGCTGTGGAGGGGCAATCAGGATAAACACCAAACACCAAGGTGGCTTGGACCAAGGCAGGGGAGGCAGAGGAAAGAGGAAGGATTTGACAAGACAGAGGAAGTTAGGGAAGGGAGTGACAGGAAAAGAAGAAACATAGCCTTTTGGGGGGTTTTTTGTTTGTTTCTTTTGCTGAGGCAACTGGGAAAATAACGGATGGCATTTTAGGGAAGTAAGGAGTGAGTCCTGGGGAAGGAATGGGGGGGGGGCAAAGGTTCTCTTCTGGAACCATTAGAAAGTGGTCTAATGGTGTCTAATGTGGTATTCGAATAGTGGTGGTATGAGGGGGACAACAAAGTCTGAAAGTCAGGAAAATACACAAACCTGAGTGGTCAGTGTGAATATGAATTTAAAGCAATGGATAAGAATGGGGATTACCTAGACAGAGAGCACAGATCTGCCTTTAATAATTGTAGAAGGCTCACCAGGCAATTTTCACACATCCCCAGTTAAGAGCCGCTGTATTAAAACTAAATATAAAAACAGAGATTTGGTAAAAGAGAGTCTGTATTTGCAGCAGGGTGTCACTGTTACCGCAGTAGTTCCAGGTCAGTCAGCCACCATTCAGCTACACAGAAAACCCTGCTATTTATATTTAGTCAGATCTCAGGCACTTAACAGGAGGGCATTTGGGTTTCATAAAATGACAAGAAACCCCTCAAGTGACCACTCCCCATCTTAAGATGTATAGTACTGAGGCCCAAAAAGGCGTGAACTGAGGCAGGGACCGTATTTGCACATGTAACTCTACCAAGTTGTTACAAGCCACAAACCACAGTGACAAATGACCTTTTAATGGGGTTTTCCAGACCTGAAGCTTATCATGCCTGAATCTCTTCCAAGGTATTATGGTCTTTGTGCTTCCACTCGTCCACTCAAAGAAATAAATGCACTCACCAGGTGAGCACAAAGAACACTTAATTACGTAAAACCTTGCCAAAACACAGGAGCATCGGGTTTTGCCTTGGCAAATCATTATTCACAAATCTCACGCGCGCCTGGGTATGACGTTAGTAGAGGCTACTCAGATGCAGGTAGACAAGCGTGCAGGTGACTGTAAAGGGAAGAGCTGGGACTTCAAGCTCACCATGCTTTGCCCCAGGAGGGTACCCTTGGGACTCTGCAGCTGCCAGAATCACTGTGCCTTCCAGTCCAGACCTAAAATTAACAACAGGCCACACCGGTTTTTCCCACTCTTTGTGAACCCCCATCCTCTGTGAACACCCATCCTTTTGTCACCTCCAAAAATGGGATCAGGACTCCAGTTGCTGGCGCTTTCTCCAGGCTCCAGGACACAGTCCCATCCCTCCCCCCTCCATGAGTTTCCAGATGTATATTGAGATTAGAACTATATGGCCCCCATCCACACCACCCCAATGCAGCTGCAAAGAAACCACCTCCTGTTAAGACAACATTTTAGACATGAAGCTATTATATAAAGCGAGATTCTGCAAAATGGGTATCTTCTTCCATATGATGATTAGAACAAGGGCTTGTAAGTAGCACAATGTGTTTACACTGTAAAATATTTTCATGCAATGCAGTTTTATAACTTTCAGATACATTTAATGACTGGACATAAAGTGGTGCTAAGCAAATTAGGTGTTGATGAATAGAATACTTCCTTTAATTCATTACTTCCCAAACTGTTCTGTGGAACATTACCTTTCTTTACATTTTTTGCAAAATATCTTTTTGAAAACCACACTGGTTTTATTTCTACAACATATTTTTAATGTATTTCTATTCTTATACATAGCACTCTGAGATAATGTCAACAGTGTATCCCACCCAAGAACATGAATGAAAGTTCACGGGATATACTTTCAGACAGCAACAAATCCCAAGGAACCAGGGTCATGCTGTCATATATCACCTGGTCAATGACTGCTGGTCAATGTTGCTACTCTGTCTTGTATTTTTGGAGATAGGCCTGTCTTTATGCACAAGGGTTGTCATTATGTACTATTTACATACCACCTAAACTCATTGTGCATGGATGAATGGCATATGTTGTATGCTAGGATCTGATGATAAAAGTTCCGTAGACATGTTTACCCAAGTAATTTTCAGAAACATAATTTCAATGTAAAAAGAGAAGAATTGTAGTGGAAAATACAAATCAACTTAAACAGTGTTAGCCTATTAAAATAAATGCGACTGACATGACTAAGATGGTTTTTCATACAGAAACAGTATTGGGGGTCTCTGAAGACTTGTTTTAAGTAGATAATCAGCCTGGCTCCAATCTTATTTATACTAATCATCTACTGAATAAGCCCATTTTATTCTTTACTGACCAGAGAAAGGTAAGTATTTAGCCAAGTCCCATATGAATTATCATAAATTCTGAATTTCCTAACTCTTCTGTACAAGCAGCAAAGATTCTAAAGCTTCACAAATCCTTTCCTACAGACTTTGTAAAAGTCCATCTGAACCAATCGATCTGTAAGGGCAAGGTGGGGCGTGGTAAATACCACAGAAGGAACAAACGCAATAGTAAGGCACAGTATGATATATAAAAATGTAATGAAAACAAATTTCTAAGTACCACACAGTCAGCTATAAAGATGAATTAAGGATACAAATTCCTTGGGTTCTTCTCAAATCTTTTTTTCTTTCTTATAAACAATCATTGGTTAGATCTTCTCCCTGAAAGTTCTAAGAAATACCTTGTATCTCAAGTGTTGTCACTGGACCCTACAAATTTTCAAAAGTTGGCCTTGAGTCAAAGACAGTTATAATTTCTTCAGTTTGGGGGGAGGGTGTGGTCAGCCACTCATCAAAAAGGAAGGGCTCTTCTTTACTATCAACAAGAGGCAGTATGGGGGTACTCAGAAATCTGTCTGACCTTAAAAACAACCGTAAGCTATGAAGTCCCTATTTTAAGTGTTGTTTTTTGATCTTTAATAAACCCATCTCTCCCTCTCTCCTCCCTCTCTCTCTCTCTCTCTCTCTCACACACACACACACACACAGAAAGAAAGAGACAGAGAGAGAGAGAATTACCTATTTTCTGTTCTTATAACCTAGAAAAAAAAAATCCTTTAGCTCCATAATTTGGGCCCAAAATGAGAAGGGTCTTTTTTAGTTTCCTATTGAAATGCTCCTTTGAAATCCTTCCTTAGGACAGTCTTATCTTTTCTTAGGTATGCTGATCAATGAGCTGGTTTCTGACAATTTGAATACAAGCTGCTTCATTATATTAGCATCTGCTACACAATAATCTCAATATGAGAAGCATAGCTTTGGCTATAAGAAATGTTCCTTGGCTGTCTGCTCTCTTCTCACAAAGCACAGTCCAGAGTGAGCTCATCCACTCCGACTTTGCTGATGACTACCAGATCAGCATCTCCCTTCCCTCATCTCTCACTTGGGCACCCCAGCCCCCGTGGCTACTCCACTAACATCCACCTCATCATACATGAACCTGAGGCTGGTTTCCCAAACCGGGTTATCTTCCAAACTATCCCTTTATGCAAACAGTTTTAGCTAATTCTCCAAATGCCCTAAAGGAAAGAAGTGGGAAAATTTTTCACTCAAGCCACACCCATCGTTACCCTTGATAAAAATCTGTTAGAAAGCCCTGAGGCTTCTTTTCACAAAATGTCTGCACACGTTTTCCTTTTGATTCTAGCCATTTCAATACTGGTACATATAGGGATTTAGTGCCTTATGTCTGTATTACCTCAAACAGATTCTCAGCTGCCTTCCTGCTTCTGAGTCTTCCTACACACTGCTACCAGAATAATCTAGATTGAAAACTCTTAGCTCCCTTCCAGGTCTAAAATTTTCTATGAAATTAATTCTCCAACATGGCTTTTCCTGACATACTCCGTAACTTTCAATGGTTCACTACCATTTGAGTCATGTAACTTCCCAGGCTGGCTCTCAGGGCAATTCACAATCTGATACCATGCTACCTATCATGTTTTCCCAGTTACTCTTTACAAGCACCAAAGATCCTAAATCAAACCAATCTCCTCACCTCTTCTCATGGTGCAAGGCTCTTTCATTACCACAAGCCTTCAGAAGCTCTGTACTCCACACTAGGAATGTTCTTTCTCTCTTCAGAGTCCTACCCAGTCAGAAAAGCCTGTCTTTTGTCCCAGGTCCTTTGGTCAACTTGAGCCAGGCTGTTGTTACCTGGCTTAAGTGCTGAATTCCCTTTAAGGCCGCTGCCCTTAAACCAAGAATAAGAATTAAGATCATGGACTCTTATTGTATTCTTAGGTCCTATGTCCCAAGAACCCCTGCACAGTTCCTGGTACATGATAGGTACTCCATAAATCTGTGTTCATTGGTAATAACTAGCATTTACTGAATATTTACTATGTGCCAGGCACCGTTCTAACTTTTAAAAATTAACTCTTGTGATGAATAAATAGCATTCAGCTGTCTCTAATTGTTTCACAAACAGCAGTTGCGTTGCTTCAAATAACTAAAACGCTCTCGCAAAGCAAGTAACATTACCTAGTAACCTCTAAGGTAATTCTCAAATATATGCTGAGTAAAGTACAGCAACAAGCACTGAATTACAGGCCAGGATGCATATTCCAGGTATGCTATGACTGGTTACAGGACCCAGGGCAAACTGATGAAGTTAACTTTATGTGTCTCAGTGTTCTTATCTGAAAAATCAAAGACTAAACTACCTGATCTGGAAGGATCCTCCCTACTCTAAAATTCTATGCCTGACTTCCTATTATGACTTTTCTAGGGGTGCTCGTGACTATTAAAAGAATGACTATCTCCATAGACTCTCAAAATACAGATCCAGGACTTTTTTATGGAGAAAATAAATGTGAGAGTAAGTCATATTCTCTGGCTTCTATCTGCTAATGTTCCACAGGTAAAAATGTTACCACAAAGGCCAGGACCCACAGTCCCACTTTCTTCCATACTTGTGGTATGAAGGAGCAGGAGCGAATTGCTACAAAGTCTATCTTCAGCCCCAAAGTACAGCCTTGCCCTGAATGAGGAGGAGTGCTTCCCATCACAAAACACCATCTGTCCTAGAAAAAAACATGTGTTTACAAAGAAAAGTCAATCAATCAATCAATCACTGGCAAATTTCCCTGCTCTCAAGACTCCTCATTCAGGACAAGGAGGCTGACTGGTGGGAAAAGATCACATCTGAGGCCTGCTCTGCCTTTGGAAAAGGAATTTCATTTCTCTTGACTCCCAAAGGTGACCGACTGCCTGCAAAGGAAGCCAGTGAGAAATCCAGATGCATGTGAACAATGCACAAATGCATTCATTTAAAAATAGGGAGGAAAATACTTAAAAGTTGCAACACCAGTTAGGTTCATTACGCTCATTTTGTTCAGACTAAGTGTACTGCAATTTAACGATGACAGTTCAATCTCTGAGGACACAAATGGGATGGTGGCCTGTGCCAAAAGGAATGAAGAAAGTCACACATAACCTTCAAGAAGCATGAAGAAGGATCAAAATTAGCAGGAATTAATTACTCTTGGAAGAGCAGCAGTCCGGTGCCCGTGCAGACATGCTGGTAGTTCTCTGCCTCCGAGGTGAGTAGCCTTCAGGGTCTCAGAGAGGTCTGCCAAGTACCATCCTAGATCTACAGTTTATGAAGAAGATGCCCGGACCTATGCTCTCCCTCCACAATACTAACTAACCCAAGCAGTCTGATTAGGCTCAGAATTCAGCCTATCTGTGAATTATAGCGCATCTAAAATACAATAAAGTCATGGTTTTCGATCTGGAGACTATGGATCAATTTTGCAGTTCATGCCCCAGAACCCTCCATCCCAGAGCAGTCCTGTAGTGAGAAATCTGCTAGCGATAGAAGGGAAACAAATTAAACATGTCAAGCATGTCCATGCTCCGGCACAGAAGTTCCCCAAGGATACTGGGAAATCCGTGAAACATGTATATAACACCAGTTTTAAACCACACTCTGAAAACACAAACTAAGTTTCACTAAGTTTATCTAATAACCAGGTGACAAGAACAAGAATTTTATTTTCAACATACACCTCTGCTTCAACAGATCTAACCATACTATTTGCCTCTAACGTTAATAATAGAAAAACACAGGTTACACCTGGGGTTGGCAAACTTCTTCAGTAAGGGGCCAGAGAAGAAATATTTTAGGCTTTTTGGGCCAGAGAGTTACTGGGGCAACTACTCAGCTCTGTAGTACAGAAGCAGCCAGAGATGATTTGTAGCAAAACGAGTGTGGCTATGTCACGAAATATTTAACCACTTGAAAACATAAGAACCATTTTTAGCTTATGGCCCTACAAAAAACAGGTGGTGGGTCAGATTTGGCCACAGTTAGCTGACTTAGACTGAATTCAAGACCAGACATCTGGGGGCACAAAAGGAAAGGAATAACTGCCAAGAACTTCATTATTTCCCTACCCCACTTCCATCGTCCTTCCTTTAAAAGAAACCTACTTAAAACAAAATAAAATGAACAAGAGGGAAGTCTCTATCCACTTCCTGGTTTTCTTCCAGAAGAAATAGCAGATGCAGTAACTAGAATCATCAAAATTAACATAAATAAAACAAATGCACTTTAGAAAGTAAATAGCTTGCCTGAGAAAACTTCACACATCTCAAATTATGTTTGAGTATGATTTTTATACTACCTTGTTACTAATCAATGTATCTTACCTTCCTAGGCAAAAAGACAAGGGGAATATACCTAGACTACTTTTAACCTCTAATTCAACCTACAGAAAGTAAAAGATGATTTACTTACTATCACCTGCCATAACATTTTTCTCAGCACAAGTCTATTCAATTAAAAAAAAAGGAAGTTTCATTACAATAATCTTCCACTTTTTCTTTAACTTGCATGTGAACATAATATCTACGCTTGTGTTTTCAGTAACATACTGCAATTTAGAATCCTAAAAATGTAAGTGAATTTTCGGCATCCAGAGAAAGTATTCATTTCATATAAAAAAAAAAATGCTACTTCTCCTTTTGAGAATTAGAGCTAAGTCTTCTGATCTTTCCTTCCTAAAAAGCAAAATGCTAACAAAGTGCAAAGGGTATAAAGAACAGGCCTTTGGCCAAGTGATTTTCAACAGGGTTGATTTCTTCCCCCAGAGGAGATTTAGCAGTGTCTGTAGACATTTTTGGTGGCTGCAACTGGGGCAAGAAGAAAGGTGTTTCTGGTTTCTACTGGATGGATGCCAGGGATGCTGCAAAGCATCCTACAATGCACAGAATAGAAAAGGCATGGGAGTTTTCAGCTGAAGTACTTCAAAGGTGACCTTTTATTTAGAAAACAGTATGTTAGACTTACAAACACAACATAAAATATTTACTGGATACCAACTATGTGCTTGTCTGCCTAACAGTACAAATAACATGACATTAAATACACTATTTCACAAAAGTTACGTTGTACCCTTGAGAGACTCATTTCATTCAAATCAGATTATTTATTACCCATCACAAGACAAATATACCAATACTCAAGCCCTAGGTCACCAGTATAATCACCCCTCAAATTTGTTTGAACCTAAACATGGTTTCAACCTTAAAATTAGCAGCCTGGCTTGAAATTTACACCCGAAACAGAAACCCACTTTAGCCAAAATAGTCTATCTGCATTCCTGATCAACCTAATAATCACAACTATAAAAAGAAGCAAAACCCACTCTTTGGGAGTTCTTCCTCCTCTCTTTAGCTCTACTTGCACTGTAAAAGCTGATGCTACCTGGAATTCGACCACCAAGACACAAGGGGTCAAAAGCACGACTAAGGCCCTTCCAATCCAGCATCCAGAGGTCATATCCCATGCTTTTGAATATCCTCCCACTTTCTAAAGGTCTCTCTGGAAGCAAGGGAACAACAAGGGAAAACTAGGACCACTGGGATCGAAGAATAAAGCAAGGGATAAACGGCTGCTACTGAACTACTAATTCCAGGAAAAATCTCAACACTTATTCCAGTCTGTTAAAAAAGACCAAAGTTTTAACATCTATCACAAAACAAAAAAAAAGAACAAAAAAAAAAAAAAAACAAAAAAAACCTGACTCAAAAACAACAAAGTGGTAATTTTAGTTAATTTGCCCTCAGCCCAGATACCCCATAAAGCTAACTAATGAGTCACAGAGAAGATGCCTTTCTGATAAACAGGATTACAACATCTCCCAAACAAAAGTATTTGTTTAGGCACTGAGAGCAGTGCTGATCTGCAAACAACAAATTCAATTCAATTAAAAAAATAATAGACTTAAGTCTTCAGACCAGATGCACTCTTGCCCCAGGTGGTGTACAGGAAGTGAGCTTGGGTCTTAGTGAGACCTGGTGGGCAGGAGTTCTGCAGAACTGCTGACCTTAAGAGGGGGTGGTGGAGACCAGCCTCTCCAGGGGCTTTCCTGTTCTTGCATTCCTCTTCAATGCCCTTTTGCCACCAATGTCAAAGTTCCATCACGTCCCCAAAGTCACAGATCTCCAAGATTACAGCCCCCTAAATGAAACAAAATCCCTTATATACAAGTGCACAAGCCCTAGCAACAAATGCTATAACCTAGAGAGAGGTTCTCTGCACTAGAGTACGGAGAAGCAAGGCACACCCTATTTTTCTACATAGCATTCTTAAGATTTGCAGATTTCTAAAAGCAAGAAACATAACTGGAAGATTAAAGGCAACTTTTGTTAAATATCAGCTATGTTGCGCTCTTTAAAAGGTACTAGAGATGTAGAGCATTTAAGCATATTTTTATACGGGTTTATTCACTATAGGAGTTAAAAATCCAAAGGTATAAAAGCCTCCACATTCCCAAGTCTTTTAATCAAGTATCTTAAAGACATTCTCACTTTCTTGCTTGATAACTGTCATTTGGGCAAAGATAAAGTCTGACCTTCACTCTCACATTTTCTATCAGAGTCCCAATCTCTGAAGAGATTCCCAAGAGTTAATATTAATACCTATGGTCACAGTCTACACTAGTTATTTATTTATTTTTTCCAACTTTTTTTTTTTTTTTTTTTTTTGGGGACAGAAAGAGACAGAGCATGAACGGGGGAGGGGCAGAGAGAGAGGGAGACACAGAATCGGAAACAGGCTCCAGGCTCCGAGCCATCAGCCCAAAGCCTGATGCGGGGCTTGAACTCACGGACCGCGAGATCGTGACCTGGCTGAAGTCGGACGCTTAACCGACTGCGCCACCCAGGCACCCCAGCACACTAGTTATTTAAAGATAAATCATGTGCCATACAAAAGCTGAATTATTAATTTAATTCTCCAGATCCAAACATAAGACATTAATAAGACATCCTATTGCATACAAGGTAGACAGTAAGCAACTTGTTAAATCTGCTTATAAGAAGTGATGAAGAATTTCAGGAAGACCTTAACCAAGTCTCTCTTTTCCAGCTGCTCGAATTCTTGCAATACCTCAAAGCATCTTTCAGGGCATTAGGCCCTGGCCAGCCTCTCAACTGAAGTGTAAGTTTAATTAATTTTTCTAGATGAGATTTATTAACCCTGAAATATACAGAGAAGCTAACACAGATAAGACCACCTGTTGCCTCCAATCCTCAAAGGAATTCCTCCCAGGAGCACAGGGGAAAGCCTTCCAAAGACTATGTCAGAGGCAGGCATCTGCCCCAGGGTGGGACAAATGAAAGTACCCTGAGTTGGGCCTACTTCTGCCCCAGAGTCTGGCCAAGTAGTAGAAAACACAGAGTTGTAGGAGGAAGGAAAACGGATGAAGCCAGAACAACAGCAAATAGACTGTTCTCAATTTAGGATGGCTTAAAACATTATCTTGCTTACAAAGAGACCATATACATTACTAAAGGTTCCACACTGACTACAAGAAACTAAAATCCTAAATCCTAAACTAAAATTCAGTGGAAATCAATCCCTTTATAGATAAGTCATTCTACTAGACACCAAAAATGATGCACAGTGACAGACTAGCTTGCTTCAAATTCACCAAAGATACATAATATATGGCAAGCTCCTTTTGTTATGTTTGGTGTTCTCATCAAATTAAGGTTTACATGGGAGTTAGCAGTAATGAAAAAAAAATAAAAAAGCAACTCAAAAGACTATATGCTGTGCTGCATAATGGTTTTCATTACAATATTTAGCTGCAAAGTGAGCAACGAGACATTTTGGGAGAGATATAAATCTCAAACGTTAAAGTTTCAGAGAAAGGAGCACATTCATTAGAGCTTCATAATGAAAGTTCCTTTAAAAAAAAAAAAGTCATAAGCTAAGGAACCACAGAGCAACATGCTCTATCTTCCACTTCAGACCTTTTCTGCAGGCAGACTGAGGCCTGAACATTAGGCAAAGTACTACTATGAGATAGTATACTATTAAGTGGCTGAGAGCCTAGACTCCACAGGCCACCTGTTCAAATCTCAGCTTTTAGTTGTGTGACTTTGGGCAAGTTAATCTCTCTGTGCCTCAGGTTCCTCATCTACTAGCGGTGGGGATCGAGTTTATCCTGTAAGACACAGAGGTTGATGTCAGACATACAAGAGTTGGACTTACAGAGTGTTTATCCTGTCCACCTGTTTGGGAATTCAGTGGCTCTCCAAAACCAAATCAGTAAAAAGTGCTTTCTTCCTGAAATGAAAATCCAGTCCTGAAAATCTGAGAACGGCAACCTTAAGTATAAAAAGCTCCACCTTCCAAATCCTCTTCCTTGCACACAAAAGAGTACATACAAGAGCCTTCTCTTCCAGCAACCACTGCCACTTTCCATCAAATGCATTCTGCTCTATGCAGAACTTCAGCCCCCTGAGGAGGACTAAGGCTGGATATTAAAATATTGGAATTAACTTTGCCGAAGATTTCCCAGTAACTGAATGAGTCACTCACTTCTTTAGAAACAGTAAAATGTCAAGGTTGCCAGAAAACCCCAGCCCCAGATGTTTGCATAAATCACTTCCAAGTGATCACCAAGCCAAAGCCAAAGGACATTATTCAAGATAACAGCTTAAATAAAATATATCAGCTTTTATGATTTTTCCTGTAATGGAGAAAATTCTGAAAATGTGATTACTGGGGTGAAAAAAAAAATCACAGCAAGTTTAGTCCCCAAATTATACAACATATTAAGCAAGGCTTAGAATTCCTTTTGCTGTGGCTTCACAGGGTGAACTCCCCACCCGCTTTTATAACTTTTATCCAGTCTCATGAACAAGCACTGGACAGACTCTGAAGTGAAGATTGAAAGATGCTCCACAGTGCTTACTACCTAAGAAGAAGCTTTTAAATTTTTTGAAAAATGTTTGCAACAGCATTTCTAATACCTATCACCTGCAAAACATTTTGAGGGCTCTGTATGGATGATAGCATCCACAAAGAGGTCTTTTTTCACGTTCACAATTTAATTTTAATTAAATTCAAGCCTTTCGCCCTAGCATAACACAAGAACAAATGGCAAGGATATTCTCTGGCACTTACATGGTCAAAAAAGAAAAACAAAAAACAAAAAACAAAAAAACCTCGTCAACCTGTTCAATATCCCTGGGTCGAGTAGTTAGATCAGCTTGTCACGGCTTTGAGATCTTCAGGTTCATTCATTACAGAGTATACACAACAACCAGTTTTACTAAAATTTCTTAACTGCATAGGTCAGGGGCAAAGAAATTGAAACTGAAATCGCACACGCGGCGCGGTATCCTTACAAACAGAACCGGTTGTCTGTTTGCTTATTTTTAGTAACTTTAAATAAAAGACTTAACACCGGTGGTTTCCCAACTCGATGGAGAATTTGACCACTGGGCGCAGGACTGAGCGCCCCACAGCTTCCGGCTTGAGTATAACACGCGCTTCCCTACTGGGCTCCCACGTCTGCTCCAAACAAACCCTATGTAATAGCTGAAGAATGACGACACTAAAATCAACCCTACAGATTCACATCTAAGAGGTCTGCAACACGAAATAAACTTTTGCTTATTTCTCGAGAGACAGTGGGGTGAAAAAACAGACCAGATGGGGTCTGTCTGATCAATTTTGGCGACTGGGGGCGCTCGGGGGGGGGGGGGGGGTCTGTGCAGCTTAACCCTGTGTGTGCCGAGGGGCTGCCCAAGAGCGGTAATCGGGCGCTGCGTCGGTTCCCCAACCGGCAGGTGCCCCAGGCCACCCCAACAGGCTCGAATGCGAGTGCGGGAACATGGCCACTACCCTGGAGCGCGATCCCGCCACCGCATGCCGCCCGGCACTTTGTTAACTCGGCGCGCCCGCGAGGAGGAGGCTCACGGGTCGCCGGCACCGTCGTCCGAACGCTGCAGAGCCGAGGCTGTAGGAGGCTCGGAGCCTCCTCCAGTTCGGCCTCGCCCTGCCCCGGCGCGGAACCTCGGCGGGAGGAAGAGGTCGCGAAGCAGCGGGGAACACGGGCCCCCACGCCTACGCTCGTGGAGCCCCACGCCGGTGCTTACCTGAGGAAAAGAACCCTCGCGGCGCGGGCTCTTGGGGTAGTCTAAGTGACCCCGGTCCAGCATCAGGTAGAGCGAGAAGATCACCACACAGAAGATCGCGCTGCCGAACACGGTGAACTGCCGGCTTAACTTCATTTTCCTCGATACGCTCGGGGCTAGGACACTGTCCTCACCAAAGGAGGAGGAGGGCTGTGGACTCCTGCAAGCGGCCGCCGGAGGCTCTCTGCTCCCGGGCTCCTGCTCTCCGCGCTTTCGGCTGTGGGTGCGGATTCCGACCGCACTCCGCACCTTGTCTCCGGCGCCACCACGCGCCCTCGGCCTTCGCCCGGGCCCACCGCCCTCCCTGGGGTCGGGCGTCCCCTCCTAAGGCGGGACCCGCCTGCAGCCCGGAAGGGGCCCCGCAAACTTGATCTCGAGCTTGGCGCCGGCACCCGGCAGGGCGCGTAGGGCAGGAGGAGAAGAGGTCGCTGTCCGGACTTCCTGCCACCGCCGCCCCGACCGAGTCAGCAGGAAAAGTTTTCTAGAGGAGGGCAGGCGTGTCCCCCTCACCCAAGAGATGCGGGATCGGCGGAGCTGGGGTAGACAGCACCGAGCTGCGTCTGAGCAGCCCAGGGTAAAAGAATCGGGTCGGGAGGAGCCCGGCCCCACAACTTAGCGCCGGGACGGCCAGACCCGCCCCCGCGGCGCCGCCCCCGCCAGAGCGCCTTCCTGCTGCCGCCGCCACCGCCGCCGCCGAGGCCGGGCCAGGGTGCACCCCGGACGCGGGGACGCACAGAACGGGCAGGAGTTTCCTCCGAGCGCGCGTCCGCCAGCCGGCCTCTCCCGCCCCCCGGCGCCCCTTCCTCTGCCCTCCCGGACCCGGGCTGCGCGGGGAGGGCGCAGGGGGCGGGCGGCGGCGGCGCGCGGAGGAGGAAAAGGAGAGCAAGAAGAGGAGCGTTCCCGGAGAGAAGCCCGCTCCAGCTGCAGCCGCAAGTCCCCTCCCTCCTTCCCGCCCTGTAAATGCGGAGATGGCGGCGGCAGCTGCGAAACGAAGCGCCGGTTCTCCAGCGCCACTCGGCGCTCCTACAACGTCCGCCACGAGCAGGAGGAAACTGCCGCGGCGAGGCGGCTGCTGGGTCAATACGCGCCCGCAGCCCTGGAGCAGAGCAGGCGGCTGGCCCCGCCCATTCTCGACGCGCCGGGATGGGGCGGGGCCTCAGGTGCCCAATCACAGTGCGCCGCCCAACGGGCCCGCCCCGCACCCTCCTTCCTGAGCCCAGGCTGAGAGAAGACCTCGGACGGCTTTTGTGAACTGGCAGGCAGCCTGGGTGGAGGTGAGGCCCTCTGAGGCCTTCAGACGCCAGCAGCCCACGTTCCACAGAGTGTGAGCTTTCTCCTCATTTCCTTTTTGGTGCCCAGGTTTCCTGTCCTTGAGGAACCGGGCCTGGCGTGTCTGGGACGGCAACTTGGTGAGGAGCTGTAGAAATAGAGGAGAAAGGGGCTTCTCATTAAGTTCAGGCTCCTCTTTTCCTCTGTTGCTTTTGGTGACTTCCTGATGAAACGTGAAGGAAAGGAGACTGCCAACGACAGCTGGCTACAAAATCTATGAGTGGAGCCTAAGAAGTAATGGTCGTGGGGGTTAGTGTTTAATTGCTGCTCAATCCCAAATCCACCCTTTTTGACTGCACCGTGAAAATGGATCTGGGCCCTTTTAAGTAAGTTTTTCTTTGCCAGCAGGTGCTGAAGCTTTGTCAGTAGAGGGCGCTGAAGAGACATCGCAGGAAGAAAAGGGTTTTGCTTCTTGGTTTTGGTATATGGATAGGCAGGCGCTTGCAGTATACCTGGCTTTCTCCAGTGCCAAGCTCCACTAGTGGTTGGAGGTCAGAAATTTCCTCCATCATTCCTAACTCTAGTGGTTCTGTAGAGGAGGCCCTAAAGTGAGCCACTACCCATGAACAACTCTCCAGGCTCTGTAGAGAAAAGATTTGTATTAGGTTCCACAGGGTAGTGTTCTGTAGGTGTGACTTCTCTGCCATTCAGTGAGCCAGAGTTTGAGGACTCTGCCCTCTCCAATAAAGTCTGGATCTTAGCCCTGTGAGGGGCTGGCAAGCTCCTCTTTGGGGAGCTCTGTCCCAGCCCAGGGGTTAATTATAAGATTTGCTCCTTAAAACTGCTGTTTCTATATCCTCTAGGGGTTATCTTCCCCCTAGTGAATCCCTCATTAATTATCTATTATAGTTTATAATATTTTTGCTTAAGCTTTTTATTTTTTATTAAGCTTTACCTGTAACCCCAAGAGATGAGGTTAGGAATTTGGTTTGATTGGGTCTTTGGCTTGAGCTCGATGCTGAACTCCCTGCCAAAGGGAAATAAGAAGCTAGTGATTCATGGCACCCGGGGCATCCCAATAAATCAATGTCCTGTGGCTGATTGTGATGAAATACCAACTAAACCATGTGCCTTGGGGGCCCAAGTAGCTGTGGCTGTAAGGTGACTGGTATGGCTGTAAGGTGACTACAAGGACTATGGTGTGATATGGATTCTTTTGAGTTCCTTTGAATGCTTACAAAGAGAAACGACAAGCACAGATCAAAGTTATGACATGAAAACCAGAGAGCTTCCATAACAACTCTTAAGAGAATTTCAGATAAATGATATTTCTGAAAATTAAACACAAAATTAAAAATTTCTGGTTACTGAATTACAACTTCCATTGAATTCACAGATGTGCCAAGTTTCTCATGCAAAAGTTAGGGTATTGGTTATTAAATAATAGGACTTCAAAACTGAGAATGGGTTGGGCCCAGATGAAACTGGCAATTTTGAAACATTAAGTCACTCTGGGCCTTTCTTACCAGTGGAAGTAGATTGCTCTCCAGTGTCTGAGGAGGTAGATTTCCTCTGCTTGAAAGCTTTGTGACAACCTCACCTGGGGACGATGCTTGAAAGGGAATATATATTCTCCTCAAAACCCACCACAATCACCCTCTGATGCCACTATAGTCTTAACTCTGCATGCTCTTGGGGGATAGTTTCACACCAAGGTAACTACAATGTGGTTACTATGTTAATACATAGGCAGAAACCTTTTGAACATGTGTGGGAGTGGCTTCTACCAGCATCAGACCATGGAGAGTGGAGTAGAACACTATATTGAACCAAATTCGTTGTTAGGATGTTAATTTTTTGTTTTAGCTTATGCAGCTAGAGGTGGTTCTAACAGTTTGGTTGATTAAAACTTGGACTCATTGGTGGCATACAATTGTTGAAGTTGAGGTGCCCAACTTTCCCAGACATGTGGAACAGGGAATCCATGGTTTAGGGAAATGTTATACTTATCCTATACAATCTGCATACCCGTCTTCAACTGTGTTCCATCAAAGGCCCAGAGACACTCCCTAAGCCAAAAAAAATGAGAAATAAATTAGTGAGAAGAAGACATGAATCTTTGAAAATCTGTATGGATGTCCCCCTCTGTAGGCCATGTATGACTATAGAGGATGTACCATTGATTTGGGCATCTGGATTTCAGTGGAGATGACAGAACCTAATAGCAAGAGGACAAGTGGCACTTGGGTATCACATATAATTTGGTTACATTTGTGTTAAAGGGCAACGACAAGTATGTATAGGCACTCAGACTGCCTTGGCCCACAGAGGTGCCCTAGGAACAAAACAGATAGGCAACCAAATAAGAGTACTGCTTGATATTTATAATAGGAAAAGCTGTAAGTCAGGTAGGTAAAATCTAACTTGAGTTAGTATAGTGGACAATCACAGCTTCTCACTCAGTTTTCACACCTAAACCAATTCACAGACTCAAAAACCCTTTGACTGAAGGAGACTCCTTCAGGAAGGACCCTTCACCTTTGCTACAATACACAGTGTAAATGCTCCCTTAAGCGCTGTGTGGCCATTTACTAGAGTGACAGTACATTGAAGAAAATGAAATATGCAAATCTTTTGAGGTTTATTAGACACTGGATCTGAATTGATGCTAATCCCTAAGAATAAAAAACACCACTTTTATGATTCAACCAAAGTTGGAGTTTATCTTGGTCAGTAGTTAAATGAAGTCTTAGCTCATGTCCTACTCACAGTTGGTCCTGTTAATTCATTTGATCCACACACCAACTGTGTGGTTATTTTTTCAGTTCTAGAACTGACAATACCCCCCGCCCATTGGCTTTTTTTCCCATGAGATGAGGGCCATTATGATAAGAAGACCTGTATGGGAAACTCCTGGATATTTCACTGTCTTCCAAGATAGCAAACCAGAAACAATACCACCAGAAAAGACTTGAAAGAAGCAATGGTGGTGATACCTATCACATTCCCACTTAACTCACCTATTTAGCCAGTGCAAAAGTCATATGGATCTTGGAAAATGTGGATTACTATAAACTTAATCAGGAGGTAATTCCAATTGTAGCTTTTGTCCCAGATGCAGTATTTTTACTGGAACAAATCAACATAGCACCTGGTACTTGGTATACAGCTATTGATATAGCTAATGCCATCTTTTCTATACTTATTTATAAAAAAAAAACATCAGAAGCAGTTGGTGATTACCTAACAGGGCCAATGGAGTGCCTTTACAGGGTTACCTCGGGGGCACATCAATTCTCCTTAATATAGCCTACAGAAATGTTGATCCTCTTGACATTCCACAAAGCATCACACTGGTTCATTTTGGTTGTTCAAAATGACAACATTATGCTAATTGGATCTGATGAACTGGAAGTAGCAGGTATTTCAGATGTCTTGGTATGGTATATTTGAATTAGAGGGCAGGAGAAACTAATCATGAGCATGAGATGACAACTCTAAAGTGGTCCTGGCATGTCCCACACTTTTAGGGTGGGACAAGTTCTAGGATGGTACAAGCTCTACCAAAAAAAAAAAAAAAAAGCCACTGAGAGATGAGATGAATCCAAGAAAATGGCATAGGTTAGAAATGATGAGGATTGGGAAAAAGAATAAAGTGATTGCTGCAGAGACTGGTCATACCAATCATGTGGCTATGGAAGGAAATCAACAGCCCAGCTGGTAGGAAAAGAATACCCTAAACCCCGGGAAGTCAGGGGTTGGGGAAAGAATCACTAAGCTTCTCTTGGCTCTCATTTGTAGGACACCTGACCTGGACTGTCCTCTCAGAATTCCTTTGTAAGCTTGAATATCCATCCTTAACTTAAATCCTGGGCTCTTAGATGTTAAAACTCAGATCCGTAGTTTTTAGATCTTAAACTAAGGACTGTTACCTTTCAGGTGGATGACCTCCACCTGAGATGATAGAACAAAATTAATTTTCTGGACATCATTAAGATTCCCGCTAGGCTGGTATTATTGTCAGTCCCTTGGGGTCTCTATCATGTAAGGAAAAAAACAAAATTCTCTTGTATGTTTTTTCCAGACCAGCAGTAGCTGAATTTAACTGCTGCATCTATCATTCCCTCCTGACCCTACTGACAAAAACTTAACAGCTTTTCCTTCAAACATTGGAGAATTAAACCTTGACCCCCATGTCAGCAAAATGCCATTGCTGAAGTCACTACAAACATATTAGCAGAATCTAATTCACCTGGAACAGTCCATACCATAAGGGCTAGGCTGGTTGGCTATCATAGCCAGATTGTTCTCTTCAGAAGCATTGCAGCCTGCTTTGCAGGAAATTATTTAGCTCCAATCAAGGAGTTTGCCCACCATAAGGGACACAGAATTGACTCACCTTTATTGTAATAAAGGACATTTAACATTCCTAATACAGTTTATGCCCCCACTAGTGTACTTATACTCATGTGAGTGTACTGATCTCATCAGACCTCTACTTGCCTGACAAACATAAACCATTTTAAACTCTCTAATCCAAGTGATTATAAAAAATCATGTTGCTCCAGACCTCCTGCTAGCCAGTCAAGGGAGAATATTTTCAAATGCCAACACCTATTGTTTCACTTAGATTAATGAATCAGGAAAGTGAAACAGTCTACTGCCTTAGAGAGAAAGCAGTGTGGCTTTCTCAGTTCACTCTCAACAACACCTGAGATGTACTTAACTGGCTTGGCTGTGGATGGGGAACCTTTTTGTAATTTATCTTTCAAGTTAGACTGACCATCTTTCTAGGAGTCATAGCCATGGTCACTCTGATCTTCTCTGGCCTAAGATGAATGGAAAATATTTGGTCCAAATTTCTACAATCAATCATGATAATTAATTAGGTAATCTAATGGGTGGCCCAGACTCTTGAAAATTATTCTTACTTGGATACATGAAAGGTCAGGGGTGGAGTCAGTGGTATAGAGCCCTGTTGCCACATGACTTTCCATGTCTTTACATAAGCCAAGTCTGATCAGAGTCTTGGTGGAATGCCCTGCAATTCCTCCACGGCCAAGGGGAGATAAGTTTCTTTGGAGAAGCAGACTGCTCTAAAGCCTTTTCTCATCAAACTCCCTAGTTTCAGTTGAGCACAGGACTTTCTATGTTACTCCACCCACTTTCAAATATAAGTTCAAGCTTCTGTGTAAGTCTAGAAACTGCCAGGCTATAGTTTAGATGGCTTCTCAGGAGAAGATCAACCCATAACTCTTCTCTGTCATCAGGTCCCTCCAGTTTACTGTCATCCTGTGGGACTAGAGATGTGGGGAGGTGACACCACACTGATACTGTTTTTGCTGTGTAAGTAATAAATTACCTAAATCCAGTTGAGCCTGTTAGCATCTTAATGGTTGAATCTCTGGAAGCATGGCAAGCCAACATCGTAACTTCAGTAGTTATCCTTGTGGTTCTGCCAGCTACCACACCACTGCATAGGGGGTATTCAACCACTTGTTGGTTAGAAGTGTAGGATTTTCCTGATCTGGAGAGTGAATAAAGCCACTCTAATGCAGCAGAAAATACTCATGTAGAAAAACAAGGGTGGGCAGAAGCAAGACTTTGACATATTGGGGTAACCGAAGCCTGCAGGGATGAAGCAAGTGGAGAGAGAGATTAAAGACACAGGAAAAGGAAAAGTGAAAGAGCACGGTGGTAGGTAGCAAAGAAGGTATAGTGATGGGAACCAAAAGCTCTGAAAAAGAGAATCACTCTGGCAGGAAGAAGACCTCCCTTCCTCCCTCTAAGACCAAAGAAGTCAGCCTCCTCCCTGTCTTCCTATCATAGAGCTCCTGTGATCTTCTGGTCTCTTACTGGATCTCCTGTCTGATCTTGTCCTATTGTCACCACTTTCCCAATGCTCTAGCTTTGTGAAAATTTCAATCACATGTTCTTGCCTAAAATCCATCAGTAGTTTCCCAGCACTCTCAGATCTAATTCTAATCACATTGGTATGGACCCTAAGTTCCTTCCAGTTCTGACCCCTGCCTTTCTATCCAGCCTTGTCTCTTCCCGCACTTTCACACACAATCTTCATCCAAGTTATGCTGAACAACTTGCTTTCTCCCTGTTGAGCCAAGGACACAGGGCCACTACGTACAATTGTATAGACCATACATAGGACACCTTTAAGCGGTGCTGTACATATTGCTGATATTGTCAATTTGTGTAGTTATTGGAACTATCTTCTGGAAGATGGCAGTAGAGTATCTTATCATAATGAAATTAATATAATATGACAATTTTGTGATATGTGGAAATAAAGCACCCTGAATAAAGGTCCAACTTTATAAAACTTGAACAAAGGTGCACCTCATATCCTTGGTATAATTCTTTATGTTTAGCACGCCTTTCAGCTGCCTTGTCCATCAGCAAACTCCTACTCATTCCACACACAAAAAACTCAAACACTCTCTCTTCAAATACATTACCAGGTATTTGTTATAACTACTTATTTCATGGTCTAGAAGTATTTGTGTTCTTCTCCCTTCTCTGAATTGTCTAGTGATGTGTTTTTAATAGTTATCTTTGTTTATTTTATCTTGAATGAGCACATGAGGTGCTCTGGATCAGAGATTTCTTACTACCCCAGAGTAAGTAAGAACTGCATGCTACCCCCTGCCAGCTTGCCCCAGGTATTACCCCTGGGGCAGTATCATGAAAGACAATGAAAATTTTTCTACATCAGTGGCCAGGTACTCTACAGACAGGGGACAAGAAGTGATTTTTCTGTGTTTATGAAGGTAAAGGATACAGCTGTTCCTCCTCATCTCCTGAAAGAGTCTCCTCCTTACTCCAGATGTTTCTGAGCTCTGGGGCTTCATTCCTAGTTGGAATTTAAATAACTAGAAAGGTAATAATCCAGTCTCCCAGCACCTTCAGAGCTAACCTAGGTGCCTATCCCAGGACATAATATTTTGCTCTGGGGAAGATAAGAGAAGTTTTATTCTCCCTTTGGATCTGAGCAATTAACTCTGTTATTAGGGAAACAAACAGCTAAAGGTCTCATCCTTATGATATGAGAAAATGTATTAGGAAAAGTAAAAGCAAACATTCTCTATAGTGCTTATGTTTCTGTGGCTTAGGAAGCTAGGGCTTTTTGTACAAACTTTTTTTTTAAAAAAGAAGTTTTAGGGGTGCCTGGGTGGCGCAGTCGGTTAAGCATCCGACTTCAGCCAGGTCACGATCTCGCGGTCCGTGGGTTCGAGCCCCGCGTCAGGCTCTGGGCTGATGGCTCAGAGCCTGGAACCTGTTTCCGATTCTGTGTCTCCCTCTCTCTCTGCCCCTCCTCCATTCATGCTCTGTCTCTCTCTGTCCCACAAATAAATAAACGTTGAAAAAAAAAAAAGAAGTTTTATTTTACTGTATCTGGAAGCTGCATGAGAGCAGGGCAGGACCCATATCGTAAGGATTCAGTCTGATTCCTTCTCCAGGACACATAGCTTTTGTGGCTTTGGGAGAGTTACATGATATCTACAAAACTCCATTTTCCAACATGCCACATGGGGATAGTAATAGCTATTTTTCAGCATTTACTGTAGGATTACAAGAGGTAACACATAACATGTTAGGAGAGCATTCCCCAGACACCTTCCATCTTCTCTGGGAAAGAAGAATGTTTCCAGAAAGCAGTGAGTAGGGTAGAGAACATATGAAATAGCCATTACAGGAAGCAGATAATGGAGCCCTCATTGGACAGCACTGGTATGTCATAGAGGAAGTCTACAATTTTCTCTCCCTGACGTTAATCCAAGGAAAGTTGGCTGTAAGGATGATCCAGCAAGGACCCTTTGTAGCAGGATTCAAGAGCAATGGCCATGTGAGGAGTGCTCAGGGAAGGAACATATTATACTATTTTCCCTACCCACATAAGTATATTTTTGCAGCTGAGGTTTGTTAAAATGGGCAATCAATGTAATATTGAACAGGAAAAAAGCCTGGGGTGAGGTTTCTGGAAGGTATGAGGTCTAGTTCCATGCTTCTAATGATGAGAAGGTCTATATCTACAGAAGATCTTGAGGTTATATTTGGTAACAACTGGAAAATTTATCTCTTCCCTTGCCAGCTGCTACTCTAAGTCTGTCTGAACTCTTCAGTTGCCTACATACATCATATCTAAGATAAAAGTTTGGAAGGAGGAAGGAACAAAGTTCTGAGTACTCATAACTTTAGAAAATTTTATAATTGTGATTGCATAAAACATAAAGGATGGAAGGTTCAATCCTTTTATCTCCTACCTGTTGGAAAAATCAGTCTGCCAAGGGCCCTGAGCATCTCTACACATTATTTCTGGGTATGCCAAGAATAAAAGAGACCCTGACTGCTCTTTATTTGGGTCATTTTTCAGGATTGTATTTGCAGCCAGCAACCTTGAGGAACCAAGTAATACTTTCTTCCAAACAAAGAGTAGGCTTACTTACCAAAACTGTAAAAGCAGTGTGTTCTCCAAGTTCAGTATTCCTTGGCCTATGACAGAAATCTCCTATGTATATGGCACCCACTTGGGCTCCTTCTTTAGACCCTGTGGGATTTGAGGGACATGGGAAACTAACACCAACATCATGCTCATGCTGCTTTGACATGTTCTTTTGTCTCTAATCCAGGCATCTCGTGTTTTCTGCTGGTGTCAATAAAATAGTGACAGGCCCAAGACCCTTCGCAGATCTTGAAACTACTCGCCTACCTAAGAGAATCTTGACATTGTTGACATAATCTTCACCTCCCTTTGCTTTTCCTTCCCTGAAAGGAAGCTGAGAGAGAGGATGAGTCAAGTAACAGTAAACTTCGGAGAAGGTAAGGGAAACAGAGCTAAAAGAAGAGTGCCTTTTCTTCATAGTGTTTCTCACTATTTGAAATTACTTATTGTCTTCTGAGTGTCTCTTCCAATAGAATGCAAGCTCCTGAAAGTCAGGGGCCTTTTGATTTTTCACTGTATCTTAGTGAGTAAAATAGTGTCTACAAATGTCAAGGCCTAATAAATATTCATTGAATGAATTAATTATTATTTGGGCCTTGAGGCACCAGTTGGGGTGAATTGGTAACACTCATAATGGGTTGCTGTGGCTCATACTGGAAGTCTCTGTGCTCTTGAACTGCATTTAAACCTACTTCTCTTGTCACTGTGAATCAATCAGCACTCGATCTTTGTGTTCCTATAAGGGTGTTTATATAGATAGAAAGACAGAAGATAGATTAAATATACACATATGTAGGTATGTATACAATTTTAATAGAATTTCTCCCCAAATTATTTTACTAATTATCTTAACTACAAAGAGAATTCCAATATGGGGATAGATAGAAATAAACTCCACATAGTGAATGACCAGTGTGTGCTATGACCAGTTGTGCTTTTCTTGTGCTGCCCCATGTAATTCTCACAACTCTGGAAGTTTAGCATGTTAAAATCTATTTAATATATAAAGGAGCTTCGATACAGAGTGGTTAAGCAATCTGCTTTGGGATACAGAGATACTAAATGGTGTGGCTTATTTTTTCTGGCTTCCAAACCCCTTGTCTTTTTGGTACAGCATTCTACAGAGTTATGGTATCTTATACCTTGTATACAGTGAATAGATTTTCTGAAGTAACTTTCAGGATGTGTATCAGTCAGGGTTTGGTGGTGCGAACAAATAGAAACAATTTTAGTTATTTTTAAGAAGAAAGGCATTTAATAGATTGTGCTTGCAAAAATGAATGTCAGGATTGGAGAAGTGAGTTATAGATGGAGCCTCCAAGAATGAACGATTCCAGTACAGTACAGAGTTGACCTCTCAGTGGAGCTATGACTGCTGAGGACTCTTGGATGCTGGTTTCAATAACATAACCCATGAGGGCAGGTGGAGCCAGAAAACTATTGCTGTCCCAACTGCCACAACTACTTATTGTCATCAGGGGGCTGAATGATGGGCCATAGAACACTGCTTCAGAAAAAACAAATGTTTCAATGATATTAATTATAAGAGAAATACAGCCAAAAGTGGTCACGAAGATGTCCCGTCTTCTCTTATGTTTTCTAAATCTTGCATGAATATATCTAATTGACAGTATCCATAGCTCTAGGTGCAAAGAAGTCTAGGAAACGTTGTAAGCTTCCAGTCTGCTTTATGAAAGATGCCATAAGAGGAAAGTGGAATGGGCATTAGATGAGCCAACCTGCAGTACTTAACCACCGGCAGTATTAGGAGAAATACAAACACACGAAATGGGTTAAGATGTTTAAAACTGACTCTGTCCAGGAAAACTTATAATATGTAATTATTAATTTGAATTCCAAACTCCTGACATTAAAATCTTTATGGCTATAATTTATCTTGGGGGAAATGTCATCCATGCACATGACAACGAAGGCCAATAATATATCTAGATGTGGATATAACAGAGAAGGGAAAATTATTTGTGGTGTAGGATCACTTTCATTCTTTTATAGTCCTTTGTTTGCTGACACTGTTATTGGCATGGTTTTTGGGAAGAGGAGGCTTATATCTAGCAGGCCCCAGGTCTTCCTCTGGATTATCTTTGGCTCTAGTTTCTCATATGCCAGCACAGTACTCAAATAGGAAAAGCTTAACAATTTAGTACTCCAAAGCTTCAAAGACACTTAGCACATACGAAAATTTTACATGCCCCAGGGAGGCACAAAGATTTGCCTGAGATCTCATGGAGACTGGACTTGAAGCCAAGTTCTCTGGCTCCGTGTCCAAACCTTTCTTCATCCCAACAAAATCAAGCCTTGAATTGTATGCCTCCTAAATATAAAGTGATATTGTGTGTGTGTGTGTGTGTGTGTAACAGAGAGAGAGAGAGAGAGAGAGAGAGAGAGAGAGAGAGAGAGAGAGGTGGGGGGGCACCTGGCAGGCTCAGTCAGTTAAGCATCCAACTTCGGCTCAGGTCATGATCTCACAGTTCATGACTTCCAGCCCCATGTTGGGCTCTGTGCTGACAGTGCACAGCCTGGAACCTGCTTCGAGTTCTATGTCTCTTTCTCTCTCACTGCCCCTCCCCTGTTCATGTTCTGTCTGTCTCTCTCAAAAATGAATGAACATTGGGGCGCCTGGGTGACTCAGTTCGGCGTCTGGCTTCGGCTCGGGTCATGATCTCACAGTCTGAGTCCGAGCCCCATGTTGGGCTCTGTGCTGACAGCTCAGAGCCTGGAGCCTGTTTTGGATTCTGTGTCTCCCTCTCTCTCTGCTCCTCCCCCACTCGTGCTCTGTCTCTGTCTCTCAAAAATAAATAAACATCAAAAAAATGAATAAACATTAAAAGAGAGAGAGAGAGAGAAAGATTCCATTTGTATCAAGTTCAATAGCAGGCAAAACTCAGCTATATTTTCTGGGAAGCATACTTACATGTTAAGTATGAAGCGAAACAAGGACATGTTAACTGTCAAAATCTGGTTAGTAGTGAAGGTAGGGAGTTGTTACCAGTAAAAGGCACATGGGAACTTCTGGGGTGGTGGCATTGTCTCAGGAGACTCAGTTTTGTAGGACTCAAGCTTTTTTTTTGTTGTTG
Organism: Acinonyx jubatus; assembly: GCF_027475565.1. Taxonomy (NCBI): domain Eukaryota; kingdom Metazoa; phylum Chordata; class Mammalia; order Carnivora; family Felidae; genus Acinonyx; species Acinonyx jubatus. The sequence continues at coordinate 167,347,532 of NC_069380.1, read as the reverse complement.
TTAATTTTGAAACCCAGTGTCATGTATTTAACTTTCTTGTCTTTAATAACACTTCATTTTAGTACTTACTGTATGATAGAGACAGGCTAGGTGCTTTTCATGGATTATTTCCTTAAACTGCCAAAAGAACACCCTCATAGAGGCACTGTTATTATCCCCACTTCATAGATGAGGAAACTGAGACACAGCCTTCACTAACCTGCCCAAATCCACACACTTAGGTAGCAGAGCTGATATTTGATTTATCTGGCTCCAGTATGAGCTGCTTAACCACTTTGCTATACTAGCCACCAGAAACTTAAGGGGTGAGTAAATTATGGACCTCTCTTTTCTTTATTATTTTACAGTCATAAAAGTTAGTTATGATAAGTATGTTAGTAAGAGAAAAAAAGCAGGATACAAGATTATATGAACACACACATAGTGGTTACATCTATGTTAAAAATATATATGCATAGGTTTAAAAGACCAGAATATAAAACACTGAAAAGTTAGGATGATGAAAATGTGGGTACACCCTCTTCTTTGTTTTCCAAATTTATTTTAAAGTGGCCATATTAAATTTACAATGGGAAATGTGCTATAAAATAAACTTCCCATTTACCTGAAACATAAAACTTCATTTCCACACTCTTCTTTCCTACAGCTTAGTATAATCTTTAGAAGCCTCTTCTGCTCAATGAGTGACTTCATTACTAAATTGATGGCACCAGATCATTCTAGCTATGCAAATCACAAACCCACAGCCAGCTAAGGAAACGGCGGATAAAAGATTACATTAAAAATTAAAGCAACGTGTGGAGATATGGAGATAATGTGCTTACAATTATTTCTACATATTTAATATTTATGCAATTACAAAGCCAGTCATGACAAATCTTAAATCTTGAGTATTATTCTTTTTGTCCTCTGATACTTTTGACCTTGAACTGAGACCGCCAAACAATATATAAAAAATGGATGTGGGAGAAGCATTTCCTTTGGCCTATAAATGATAAATGCTTTCTTCTTAGAAAGTGATCTCATTTCTTCCTAGCCTTTGTTTATTTTCAATGCCTTGTATTTTTTTTTTCCTGTGTTATATTCTGATCATCCTTGAAAGCACTGGGCTTTCAGTCTTCCACAGTTTGGTTGTGTTGTTTTCTGGTGTTGCTGCTGTGATGTGTTTTCTGTCAGAGGAAATTTACAGGCACATTAGCCTACTTGACAGGCACAATGAGCCACAAGGCTCTCCTAAGGAGAAACTTCCATGTGCTGTGGTAAGGTTTTCTCGGTCTCTCCATCCCACCCTCTCTCTTACATTTTAATACCTCCACCATGATTCAGACACAAATCCCAGCCACTTTCACTTATAGCACTTACCTTGGTTCCTGGATTTAACTCTCTGGTTCCTGGTAACAGCAGTACTTTAGTTCTGCATTAATTAATTCATATTTCTGCAACAATCTGGCTACAGTAGTTTGTGGATTAAGCCAATGTCTTTCCTTACAGTCATATAAATACCAAGTAAGAAATGGATGGGAATATTTTTTTTTTCCTATGATGAGTCATTGATACAAAGAGGGGAAAATAGCATCCAAGAACTATACAAATGAAAAGCAATATAATTAAATTGTATGTAGGTTGTTTAGAGAGAAAATACTAAAACAATTTACTTTTCTCAGTGTGTCATAGAAAAATGGTCAACAAGAATCAATAAAACTTATTAAAAATTCAAAAACATAAAATGAGACATAACTGAAAGGGTAAACTGTTTTCTTGGCAGATTCCAAATAAATCAAAGTATTTCCCTACAGCCACTGGGGAATGGAAGGCCTGTGCATTTGCAGTTTCATGTATATTATGTTGCCCCTAGGAGAGTAAATTTGCTAAGATATAGCAGTTCTGGTACATTCAGACCCTGACTTCATGCCAAACTATCTCTCCACTGTAACATCTTCCAAGCCTTTTTAGTGAGTTTTGAAGAGTCAGTTAAGTGTCCGACTCTTGACTTCATCTCAGGTCATGTCACGATTTATGAGATCGAGCCCTGCATCAGGTTTTGCACTGACAGTGTGGAGCCTCCTTGGGATTCTCTCTTTCTCGCTCAAAAAAAAAAAATTAAAAGAAAATAATAATAATAATAATTTTTGAAGGGTGGTTTTATTTTGAGATCATCCTCTTTGTCCTTGGTATGTTTGGATCATATGCATGTTAATATGTCACCTACAGAAAGTATTTAGAACAGTCTGTAGGGTGCCTGGCTGTCTCATTTGGAAGAGCATGTGACTTGTGATCTCAGGACCATGAGTTCAAGCCCCATGTTGGGTGTAGAGATTATTTAAATAAATAAACTTTAAAAAAAGGAAGTTATTTAAAATAATCTGAAATCACATGTAAATTTCCTGCATGATTCTCTGCTAAGAAGCAGAGATATTTCCCAAGCCAATCCATAATCTTGGTCTGAGCTGCTCTATTTGTTGAATGAATAAAGAAATGAATGAAACTTGCATTATATGGAAAGTTAGAATAGGTGGTTTCCTGGTAGACTCATTCTTTAGAGAATTAATGAGGAACACTCTTAGTTTGACTCTGTCGTAGTTCAGGCTGCTATACAAAGTACCATATACTGGGGAACTTATAAACTACAGAAATTTATTGCTCACAGACCTGCAGGCTGGAAACCTGAGATCTAGGTACCATCAAGGTTGTGTGAGGGTTGTCTTCTAGGTCGCAGACTTCTTCTTGTGTCTTTGTCTTTACATGGTGGAAGGAGCAAGAGGGCTCTCTTTTATAAGAGCACTAATTCCCTTCGTGAGGGCTGTACCCTCATGACCTAAGCACCTCCCAAAGGCCCTACCACAAAGTACTATCACCTTTGGGGCTTAGGATTTTAACATATGAATATGGGGAGACACAGGAACATTCAGGCCATTGTTGGCTCCCTTCCTCTTTTTCTTTCTTGGAGCTATACTCTCCAAGTTATTTCAGAGTAGCCAACTGCATCTGTGTTCTCATGTATGCCTCTCTCTCCCTTCCCATCTTTAAAAGGACAAATAAGTCTTCAGTTCTAGCAGCCTACTGGTCCTTAGAGAGAGTGACCCATTCCTTCAGCTCCCTAAGAGTGAGAGCAGGCCATTGATTCCTATCTTTAGAGTGGTTCTTCCTTGGTCCAGTTTTCTGCTATGACAGGGATTCTTCTTTCTGCCCTTTGCTCTTCTGTAATGACTGCAAGGATGAGGAGAGGAAACCAGTTTTCCAGGCTGTCAGGATGACCAGGGACCACCTGCAGCCAGTCCAGAGCAATAATAAGTGGCACCGTTAATCTGCCCACCATCTGGAAAAACACAAAAAATGTCAAGAACAGGAATTGTTTACCCTCACACAAAGAAAACCAAAGCCCCCGTTCCTGGACTTATATATACCGCCATTGTCCATCTAAAGGTCTTCAGAAATGGAATTCATTCATCTAGAGTGATTTGAGTAAGACTTTTTTCCTGAAATAGGAGGCCAATTTAGACAACACCTCAAGGTGTTTTTAAATTCATTTTTTGTTGGTTTTATTTTTCAGTTCACAGGGTCCTAAGACAATGGATACGTTTTTACAAACAATATAAATTTCTGTCCATATCTAAACCAGTGGGAGATTTTCTCTAATTTTAATACTGAATTATTTGTAACAAATAATCATCAAACACTTCTTTTCCAGGCAGGCACTGCTACAGAAGCTGGATATACAATATAATGCAGACTGCATAGAGATGCTGAGAATTATTTGGGCCCTCTGATGAATCCATTCACCTTTTTGTACCCACTCATACTTTAAACTGCACTCAAGTGAGCTCTTCACATTGTAGGTTTCACTTGCCTCCTGGATCCCCTAGGACTAAACCAAAGACACTGAGTTCTAGCTCCTTTATCCCAACCCCAGCCTAGTGGATGAATTTTTATTGGCATGAGCGTATTCAAGAGTAGAGCTTTATTATCTCCTGAAAGTTCCTGAGGACGTTTTCTTTTGGTACCAAGAACTCTTTACTAAAAGCCAGTGCCCAGGTAGATGAACTGCCAAAAAGGAGCCTAAAACATGCAAACATTTGCTAGTCTGGATGTCTGTGCTCATAGCTATCTAGGGAGCTGCTACAAGATGGATGGAGAGGCAAAATTACTCACTTGGAAGCTTGGCTGTCAAGAGAAAATCCAAACCCAGGAGCTTTTTTCCTAAGAACCCCTATGACATTTTATTCTTTAAATAAATCTTTTTTTCCTCTCCTTAGGTGAGAGATTGACATTTTAAGATCAATCATGCCTCTGCTTTGCAGGGTTGGGAGACTTAGAACAGGATAAATGGAAATTAAGCAAAATTTCCATTTTTTTTTAATAAAAATGCTCAAAATAGCTATATTCTAATTCAGTCTAAAAGAGGGATGCTCTTTCCCCAGTGGTCATTCTTATTACTATGGTTATCTCCAGACCTTTTGATGTCAAAATTTCACCCTGTTTTCTCTAAAAGAACCATTCTGAACACACACCTGCTGTTTGAATAGCAGCAGAAAGCAAAGGAATCTCATAGTATGTTTTTCTGCATCATAGCCAAGAATGTTTTAGTGCTTCTGATATAGTCACAGGTTACCACCTTTCCAGCGTCTCTGCATCATGAGATAAGTTTCAGCTACTACTATAGGCTACAGATGAATTATTTCCTCCTGTTTATATTCTTCTTCTTTTTGTTTTGTTTTGTTTTGTTTTGTTTTGTTTTGTTTTGTTTTGTTTTGTTTTGTTTTGTTTTGTTTTGTTTTACTCAAGCTGTAGGTCCAACGTGGGGCTTGAACTCATGACCCTAAGATCAAGAGTAGCATGCTCTACCGACTAAGCCAGCCAATTAGCTCCTCTTCTTATTCGTAATGGTCTTGTTAGCATTTGGCCAGCCTCTCCCCAAACCAGATTTGGTCAGCACTTGTAACTAATTAAAAACTATGTTTTAAAAATATAAGGCTCGGAGGCCATTCAATTAGTCAATACACATTTATTGTGAGCCTGCTATGTGCCAGGCATTGTCATTGGTGCTGGGTGCTATAGAATTCCAGGGAGCATGCTGGGGTCAAAGGAGCACGAGACGAGCATTAGAAAGTGCCATTCTAGGACCAGTCTTACCTCTGACTAGCATGTGAGCTGAACGGGGCAGAGCCTTCAACCTCTGGGGTTCCAGTTTTCTCACATGCAAAATGAGGGGTGGAGAGAGCTACTCTTCCTTCAGACTCCTAATGTTCTGTTGTTGCTGCTAGCTTCATTAACTCAATGCAGTGGAAAACCAATGGCCTCACAAAAGCAAATGCTTTTATAAGCCTTCCCAAAGGGACCTAATTCTAATCCAAGGAGCAATTTCAATGCTAAGACAGATGCCGCTCAGAGACCCAAGAAGACATGTTAAGAATGGGTACATATATGTTTTCATTTAAATCTATATTTGAGCCTAATTACCCCCAAAAGGCTTGCCTGCTTTCCAGTTGCTCAGTAGTATAAAGGAGTAATCTTTAAACATGGAGGGTCAATTAGAACTCCAAACACCATGGTCTAATCTCCCAGGATGATAATAAATCCAAGTTACAAAAACAAGCAATAACTCCAGGTAATTCTGGACTTACCATAGTGGCAGGCCATCAGGACATGTTAAAACTCCCCAATTCTGTGGCATTTCAGGAGTTTCAATAGTTTTCAGAGCCCCTGAGACTATTGCTATTTATTTGTTTGTGAGTATTGACAATAAAATGAATGCTTGCTGCTTGTACAATATTGTATTGTTCCTAATTTGCAAGCCGCTAGATATTCTTCTAATATCATGTGAGCACTATGTTTTTTTCTGTCTTCTCACTCTACCAAATATATCTTATAAGATGTTTTTTAAGATGTATCTCAAGTTGCAAAATAATACTCAACAGTTTGGTGTTGGGACCAAGCAGATTATTTGAAATTCAGCATGATTCCCCAACTTCTGACATAAAAAAGCAGGGGAAAAATAACAAAGGAAGCCTTATATTGCTTTTTATATCTCCTCACTCGGCATTTGTGGTTAGTTCATTTCAATTTCTTGTATCAAAAGGATATAGTAGCTTACCATACACCATTGCTCAGAGGGAGGACAGTTCCTTGTTTCCATTTCTTAAAAAAAAGACCCCACATATACATCATACACATTTTTTTTTTTTTTTAGTGAAGAACGGTAGTAAGGTATGAGTTACATTGAATGGCTCTGTTTTCCTGACCTGCTGATAACATTTCATGGCTTTCTCTTGTTTCTTTCTTCCCTCTCACTATAAATATCAGAGCTGATGACTGACTTTTACTGCTGCCTTTCATGCAAATTCCTTGGGCTTGCAAATCAGCTACTGATTCTGTGAACCTTCTCCCTGACCTACCCTTGCTCACACAGTTTCCTAATAATGGGGCTAAGGGGCCACTAAAAATACACAAACATTGAATACCACACTGATTTGAATAGTAAAACTCGAAGGTTGGATTTTGGACTTACTGTTTCAGCTCATTTCTGTCCCTTTGGTGCATGGTACAAGGCAGCTGCCTACTCAACATGTTGCCTATTGGGAGGATGGCAAAAGGGCAACCTGGACAGGTGACACAAATGGAGAAGGAGAATAGAAATGTTTGTAACAAAGCCTTTCTGCAAGCAGTAAGTCTACTCCCACTGCAAACATTGTTGCTCTTTAAAAACAACATTTCAAGATACTTTACCTTTCTAAAATGAGCCACCTTCTCTACTAATGGTCCAGGTTAACATTCCATCAGACATAGATAGATGTCTGACCTTCTCCTAGCACTTTACACTCACATTCTTATTCTGCCTGATTAAAACTTAGGAAGCAAATGTAGTGGGTGTATTGGGGTGTGTATATATATACACACATACACATACCTCTGTATACTCAAATGCCATACTGATTTAGAAATGGAAGACTAGGATAATTAATCATGGTGATTAGCATTTTTGAGAACATAATATGTGTCAGGCACTATACTCAACACTTTATTACATGCTCACACACACACACACACACACACACACACAGTCACTGAACACAATATGAGGGAGAAACTATTATCAACTCCATTTTATACATAAGGAAACTTACACACAAAGATGTTAAGTGAGTTGCCCGAATCACACAGCTATAAGGTACCAGAACAGGTAAGCACTAAGCTGCTTTTCCTAAAACCCAAATGCTTATTTACATCAGCCATCAAGTTATGCAATATATGTGTTATTTGGGAACCTGTTTCCAAACATTAGATAAACTTGGGTTCTGTTGCCAATCTTCTGGATTTTGTGATCATTCTGTCTTCCCAAAAAAGTGAAAGTTCCTCAGGTTACAGCTCCTGGAAACAAACCTTTAAACCTCAGGCTCTTGGACCATGTTGGCTAATATGATAGCACATCTGGGTACTTAAATTAAACTAATATAAGTTCCTCAGTTGCAGTAGCCACATTTCACATGTTCACATGTGGCTAGTTGCTACTCTGCGAGCCAGCACAGCCATTGAACATTTCCACCATAATAGCAGCACTGCTCCAGGATGCAGATAACCTGAGGAGATACAGAAGTGCAAATGATCCTTGAGCCCCTTCTAGAAAAGGAACTGACATGTGTTGCCAAAGAAGGACATTTACTGAGAGCCTGCCTTGGCCAGGCACCGTGCTAGATGCCGAAAGCACAATGATCAATACGGATCAATGAGGCAGAAATGACCTCTGCCCTTCATGGAGCTCCCATAATCAGTCATCTGAGTGAACACTGCTGTGGTAAGGGAGTCTAATGTGCTAGGAGGCCTAGAAGACCTAGAAGATGCATCATCAAACCCTGGCTTCGGAGCAGGAGTAGGGCAAGGCTTTCTGGAGAGAAAGGAATGTAAACTATGATCTTGATCATGAGAAGGCTCATGAACCACATCCAAGAGGAAAAGTGTTCCTGACTGAATGAACAGCCTGTGTGGAGACTCAGAAGCGTGGATAATGCTTGCTGGGATTTGGAGGAGTTTAAATAAGTCAATAAAATTACTTTCTCCAGCCTGTTTCTTAGAATCAGAGCTTGGATAATTTTTTCCCCCGCATTTTGACAGAGTTATTTTGCATGGAGGAAAGGCAGTAGAGAAGCAAAAGGCAGAGGACAGTTCAGAGTAGGCATCCAGGAACCATAAGTGGCTGGTAGCTACCCCGTACCACTCAAGTGTTCCAGTATGAAGAATGTGCATGGACAGAAACCTTGGATGATAACAGTACAGCAGCTACTTTATATGAAGGACACTTGCCAGATACTGTGCTGGGCAGTTTACTAGCATTATTTTACCCAGTCCTTACCATAAGCCTAGCCACTTCCCTACATTTATGTTTACAAAATTAAAAATTGGGGGTGCCTAGGTGGCTTGGTCAGTTAAGCATCTTACTTCAGCTCAGGTCATGGTCTCATGGTTCACGAGTTCAAGCCGCTCTTCGGGCTCTGTGTGGACAGCTCAGAGCCTGGGGCCTGCTTCGGATTCTGTGTCTCCCTTCCTGTCCCCCCCCCCCCAACTTGCACTCTGTCCCTCTGTCAAAAATAAATAAAACATTTAAAATTAAAAAAAAAATTGGTAGAGTGACGCATGAGATAGAACAACCTGAACTCGTGAGCTCTTCTGCTGAAACACCAGATTATACAGTCTCCCCAGTTATTGCTCCTTCCCTGCCCAGGCTAGTACCACCTAAGATGACCAGCTAGAGGAATGGTTTCACTCACATGAAGTCATGGAAGAAAAGCCAAAGAGTAGGAATAAGAAAGCTTGTGCTTCAGAAAAATTAGTTTGTACCAAACTAAAAGTAAAGTGTAACCCAAAATGAAAGAGGTGGCCAGGGGAAATGCCCTCTTTCTTACAGAACCTGTCTGTTTAATAGTTAACCATTTACTAATACTGATTAACCCCAATAGGAGACTTTTGCTTTTTAGCCCCAGAATTTTCCAGAAAAATACTAAACCAGGAACACTTGTATTTGTCATCTTATCCAGCAATGATCAGACTAATTTCAAAACATTTATGATTTACAGTGCAATAGTTCAAGCCAACTTTCTTCTCAAACTTCTTTCTAAGATTGCCTCAATCTGTTGAAAACTGTTTTATGACTCAACCCAGCTAAAATTTCAGCAGCACGTATCTTCGGATAAAATGCTTCATTCACATCAAGCAGTAATTAAATGTGCAGGGCATGAAATAAGCAGCAAGTTTGGCTTCAGAGCCATCTTGCAATCTGTAAACGATCCAAGATAGACCATATGCCTTTAAATCTAGATGACTGCATACGTATCCAAGAGAAAGCTAACTGCCATTTCTCCACAAGAGTCATCAAAAGATGAAAAAAGAAGAAAAAAAGATGAAAAGGGATTTATGTAGCTTGTCTGATAAATTGTATATTAATATACATTCTCACTGAGACTTGGTAAATGGCTCTTAACTTTCCCCTTTGCTTCTTGATATAGTTCTACTAGAGAAAACATTCAAATTGACAACTCAAACTAACATTATTCTTAAGTAGGTCATTGCAATGGTCTGTGGTAGCTATTTGGACAGACACAGAGTTTTGTCTGTCTAGCAAGGGTTGCCATTCCTCTTCTTTTGGTTCCTTACAGAAAGTTATTCCCCATTCTACACTAGGGCTGCCCACCATTGTACCACCCTGACTCTTGAACAAGCTTGCCATGCTGCAGAGGGGTGATGGAGTCAGTCATGAACATGTGAAAGAATAAGGCCAATCTGAATCTCCTTGAGATTGCTGTCCAGATGGGGAAAGGAGAAGTCTTCCATCAATGGGCTTGCAAACCTAAGAGGATGTGAGAGTGGGGCTGCTGGTGGCCATCTTGCTACTGCATGAAGAGTGCCCACGTGAGAACAGTCAAGTGGGGAAAAGCAGAGCTGGGAGATAGAGACAGAGTGCTGACCATGTTGTTTGGGCTTGTGGATTCCATCATGTCTAATGTCACTTCATGAGCATTGAATGAGTTAAATAGTGACTGGCAACAACAGGAGGTGCTCAATAAATGCTACCCCCCATCTCTTTGTCTCTCTCTTTGACTTTGGCAGCTGCCAGATAAAGATTCAAACCATCTTTGGCAGCCAACACTTGTGTTTCAGGCTTTTAGAGGAAAGCCAGTAAGACAGAATGGAAAATGATGAGCACAGTCTGCACCTCAGAGCAATGCAAGCTGCATCTTATAGATATCTTTTTGGGAGCAGCCATTCTTTGCTCAGTGTACTCTCACAGCTCAGACAACCACCTGGCCCATAATCAAGTGAGTACAAAAAATGATGCTTTATTTCCTGAAGGAGGAAGGTGGCGAATTGGCCAGACCCTAAAGTGGAACCTACTACAGGAAGCAGGCTACATAAGCACCTCTGTGGGCATGCAGCTTTCCAATGGCCAATCATGTGAAGGTGCCAATCTGTGCTTGTTTGGCTGCTTGCCAGTTGCACCATTCTATAGAAAGCAGGCAATCTAGACTCTTAAAAATACATAACTTATCAACTTGACACAGTGTTTAACCTCATGAAAACCAGACAGCATGGCAGTAATTAGTGCTAAATACTAACAGTGATTTAAAATTCGGTTGCAATTGGGCAAGTAAAGCCACCTCTACTGAATTACATTGGCAAAACATGCATCCTCTCACCCCTGCAAGGTTTTGATGATAAAACCTTGGCTTGCACAATAAATGCTGGTGGTTGATGATCAAATTGGGTTGTTGATACGCTACAATCTGTACAATATGAAAATCTTAAAGGTAATTTTTGAGATCTTATGTTTGTGATTGTTCAACTCAATAAGCAACATCATAAATATCATAGAATTAAGAACTGGGATGGATTTTACAGATGAAAGAAACTAAGGCTCAGGAAGGTTTAACGAGCTCTTAAATGGCAAGGCAGGGACTACAAGACATGTCGTCTGGTTTTCAGTTCTGTCACACCCCACTTTCTGAGAGATGAAAGCACAGGACATCAGAGTTGGGCTGGATCCTCAAAGTCATCTAGTCCAACCTGCTCATTTACAGGTAAGGCAAGGACATGGGGCCCAAAGAGATGAGGTTTTGCTGAAGATCAGAAAGCAGTTAGGCTAAAACTTATTGACTCCTGGACCAGGGCTTACTCCTGGTGGCCATGGATAAATCGGCTTTATTAAACTTAGTTTTCAAATGCAAGCCATCCCAGGGGTGCCTGGGGGGCTCAGTCAATTGAGTGTCCAACTTTAGTTCAGGTCATGATCTCACAGCTTGTGGGTTCGAGCTCCATAGCAGGCTCTGGGCTGACAGCTCAGAGCCTGGAGCCTGCTTCAGATTCTGTGTCTCCCTCTGTTTCTGCCCGTCCCCTGCTTATGCTCTGTCTCTCTCTTTCTCAAAAATAAATAAACATTAAAAAAAATTATTTAAACACAAGTCATCCCACCATGTAACTTCCACCAAAGGGCAAGCAAACTAACAAACACCCAATCTTCAGGGAAATCTGGCAGTAGATAAGGTCTGGCAATAAGTTAGAGAGATGGGGTCTCCTTGTCAAGAAAGTGCATGGTAACATATAAATAAACAACTGAACTGAAAGACTTTGATCTGCCAGGTGTATTATATTTTACTTTTCTCATAGTCACTGAGATCGAGAGGCTGCAGCTCTTTCTGATACTGAAACTTCACTACTTCAGCAAAAAAGGCCCTTAAATGGCCTAAAGCATCAAGTCTTTTCTCGGTTCTTGGTTCCTAATTTATTCTGATACAGTAGACAGGGTTAAACTAGAGTATGTGTGTTGTTGTTACAGTTTAAAGTTCATTGCTTTCTAAATTCCTGTAGGATATGTGTATACCAGGTAGAGTCTACATAACCGTAAATAAGTCTCAGTCTCTTTCTCCTCTCTAGCTCTTTCTGAAAATTAGAGGAGTTAAGTCATTCTATCTAAGGAAGAGGGGGAAGGTGAGAAGCAAGCCTCTGAGTTGCCTGTCCGCCTACAGAAGAACATTAACATTGTTAATCAGCATTACAGGCTTGGCTTGGCTTCCCAGGGAAATGGTTGGTAGAGATATAAAATGTTTTAATCCTTTCTAAGCAATGTTGTCCTTGGTGATAGCCAGGAAGGAGGGATTTCTTCTTTTCATTTATACCTTTTAGCAACCTTGTAAAGTTTTGAGTTACTTACAATAAGAACCAAACTAATGTCAAATTAGGTTAATGAGGAATTATCAGCGGCTTGCTCTATGCCCAACATTGTGCTAAGCCCTCCTGAAGAGATAAAAAATAATATTGTTCTTGCCCTTGAAGAGTTCACTATCTTCATAGAGCAACAATATTTAATAATAAAAATAATAAAATATTGCTGTTCCTTGGGTATAGTGAATTCTAGTAGGGCTGAACCTCATCCAGTGGGGCATGACTCCGGGAAGCAGTCAGAAGGAAAGGAAGGTAGTTCTGAACACTGGGAGTAGTCCAAATATGAACACGAGGGCTGTCTCACAGGAACCCATGAAAGAAGCCATCTCCATTTTCTTTTTCTTGCTTGTTTTGGCTTCCTGTGATGCAACTCTTAATTAAGGCTACAGTGTGAGGGGTCCCTTGCCCCACACTTTACCCCTTTACATGTCGTTTTTTATGTGGCTGGGAAAGTGGTGTTGTCAAAGCTTCAGAGAGGTGGTACAAAAGAGCCCCTTCATTCTTGCTTGTAATACCATCGTTCTCAGGCCCAGGGACTGTTATGGACCTGAACAGGTACTTTCCTCTGATAGTGAGTGATGAGCCTTAAGTGAAACCTGCAGTCTTGATTCTCATTACTGAGATTAAGAGTGTGGTTTTTGTGGGTTTTGTTTTCCTTGTTTATTTATTTTTTTATTTCCCCAGCCCATACCTTTGTCTTTTATGCAAATAATTCCCTTGAGCGATGTCTGGGTGGCTCAGTCAGTTAAGTGTCTGACTCTTGATTTCAGCTCAGGTCATCGTCTCATGGTTTGTGAGTTCAAGCCCCACGCTGGGCTCTGTGCTGACATGCAGAACCTGCTTGGTTGGTATTCTCTCTCTCTCTCTCTCTCTCTCTCTCTCTCAAAATAAAATAAATAAACTTTAAAATAAGCTGAGGTAGCAGCCACAATCCTTGAACAAAGAATAATAGTCAACCAACTCCATTTATCCCTTTTGGAGCAAAGTAGATGTGCCTACCAGCTTCCCTTCTAAATTGCTTAAAACAGTCTCCATTATAGTTACTAGAAAGGACTTTGGAGACACACCCAAGGTACTGGGAATTCCCAAATAAGTTCTTTAATTTCTCAGGATTTCTGCCTCTTATCTCTAAAATATAAACAACCCTACTTCCTAATGATGTCATGAGAATTAAATGAGGTGGTACAAGCAAGGAGATAAATACTGTGCTTGGCCTGCGGGTGAATATGTAATATTGGCTTTTATTTTTATAATTATCCTTAACATCAATCTGGATCCTCTTTTCATTTAAATTTTATCATATCAAAAAGTATTGGGAGTGAGTCAGGGAAGGCCCACAATGTGCTCTGTCATTAGTAAAAGAAGAGGGAATGGTAAATTCAGGCTCAGATCTGTAACAGATGAATTCTCACAGAAATTTTTATTGTTCATTCAGTGTGTAATAATACCAAACAATAAAAATGAGCAGCAAACCACCTACTACTCCTCCACCCTAACAAATCAATTATTATTTTTCTATATTCTTTTTTGATTTTCTCCATCACCAAACATAATTTTGCAGTTACACTTACAGCAGTTTGGATCTATTCAAAAGCACATAAATGCCCTGATGAGCAATTATTGATTGCCTATGAAGTATCAGGCCTTATTCTATGGTACTGAGAACACAAAGAAGAAAACACCTTGAAAATTCACAGTCAGTCTAAATGAAATATGTTTTTTGTTTTGGTAGTGTGTATATATACATATACATATATATATACACACACACATATATATATACCTATACTTCCCACAACACAAGGATTTTTACATGTTACTACAGAAGAACAGAGGAATAGCAAGAAACAAAAGATAATGCATATTTCAGAGCTGATGGTAAAACAGAGAAATAACTGGAGACTGCCTGGCCAATCTATATACAATGGCTGGGCTCATTCAAAGAGGCGTATCCTGCATTAGGAATCATTATATCACAGAAAAGATAAAGATAAGAAATAAAAAGAAGAGGATGAAAGGAATTCACATAATACATGCATTGTGGGATGTCTGCAATAGTGATGACATCAAAATAAATAGAAATAAGCAATCCAGATGTGAAAAAGAGACTAGTTATAAAATTGAAACCATTCATGAAATGAGAGAGAAGGAAAAAGAAAGCTCTGAAACTTAAAGATAAAATTATGCGTATTCACTCTTAGCTTAATGTTTGTAGGTACTGCAAAATGGGTTGTCAACCAAAAGAGAGAAATCTGTCCATTAATAGAAAAGTAAGAAATCAATTGCAATTGCGAAAATTTTTGCTGAAGGTTCAAAAGCAATTAACAACAAAAAACTACAAAAATAAATGAGATAAGTGGGAAGCACTTGGCATATATCATAGGAGAATTGTTGAATTCTCTTTTTCACTTTGAGTTATCTTGCTTTTGTTACTACATTTCTTATGGGAATCATGTGAATAATTAGGCAATGTACACAGGCTCAGTTGAGATCTTACCCATCATCACCTTTCTGATAAGCATTCGTTGACATCAAAAAGAAAGTTAAATAATCAACCATTAAAATAATCAACTTCCTTAAGTCTTAGCAAATTCTCACCCAGAAATGAAAGTGTAAGTGAATTTTACTGACAAAAGTAATGCTTCTAGGAAGGTTATTGCTTAGTTAACTGGTTTCCACAATATTGCTAGAGAAGCACAATTTGAATCATTGTTGGGACAGCGGCTGGCATGGATTGGATATTGGTGAATTTCAAGTCTTTCCTCTGGTCCATGTTGATGTCCATGACTCAATAATAGGATGGACAATTGAACTGATGTCAATCATTTATTAAAAGTAAGCTAACAACAATGGTAACAACAAAACGCTTGAAATATCTTAAATGTTCATAAATTAAAAATTAAAAATTACATACATCCAACTCAATACTAATCAGCTATGAAAATAACATATATGCACAAATGTATGTAAATACAGAAATCACAAGAACAACAAGGATATATATTGTGGAGAAATATTCGAGATATTCAAGATAGCCTTTAAGTAAAATAATTCTAGTTATGTAATGGCATCATATACATATCTTTTTTAAAGGGAAATTATATATACCTATGATTATTTCTGGAAGGATACACAAGAGATTGCAAATAGTGTCTACCTCTACAACAAAACTATGGGGAGAGGTATATTTGTGCTTCTCAGTTATACACCATCATATTCTTTGAATTTTTAGCCATGAGCATGAATTATTATAATAGTAAACTAGTTTAAAACTGAAAATAAAATATTTAATAAAAAACTGCAAGGACAGTTAATGGCAAATGTCAAATATATCAGAGAAACTATTGAAAGCTTAATTAAGGGAAATCATTTATTGGCCCCCAAAAAGTGAGAAAAATAATTTTCAGTGAAAATAAATTTATCTCACGATTCTAAAATAGAACAACCAGAAAATAAATGCTAAACAATACATTAAACACATTAGTTGCCATGTGTTAACAGCACTAAATTATAAGGAAAACTGTGAAACTAATGATTCTTTTTCAATCAATTGCTTTAATTATCAAGAATCAAATATATAAATGAAACTTTTCTCAAAGAACTTTATGAGCTTCCCCATGAATATGCATCTAAAAGACAGAAGGCCTCTTCCCTTCTTCCTAACCACACTCACGCACACACACAGCTCTGCCACGCACTGTCAGCATATGCTCACTACTGAAGGGAAATTTAATTTCATGACCCACCTAAAATACCGACATCTAAATGTAGACATTCTTTTCATTGGAATAGCTGCTGCAACCATACCCTTACATGGTAAGGAAAAATTCAAAGGGATGCATACATTTTTGGAGTTTGTCACGTGGTAATTTAACATGTGGCACTTGCTTGCAAAGGATAGGCTTTGCGGTAAGAGGAGCTGCTTCCTTGCTTTACCCATTCTGGGCCAAATCATGCTTATTGTCATCAAATGTGTCTACTCCTTTCAGTATTCATGTTAATATCACAAAGGATTCTTGTAATGCAAAACTTTGTAGTGACAAAGGAAAGGACAAAATAAGAATGTCTGGATCTAGACTGGGGAATTAGTACATGGGATCATAAGTAGGAAATTAAGCATACAAATACTCTATGGTTCTCTCAGTAACCCCAAATCTTTCTCATTAAAAGATTGGTGAAGACTTGAGCCTAGTCCCATTTGATTTTTGTTTGTTTAAAGGATATTATTATGTTATTATTTTTTAATGTTTATGTATTTTTGAGGGAGAGAGAGAGAGAGCACAAGCAGAGGAAGGGCAAGAGAGAGGGGGGCAGAGGATCCAAAATAGGCTCTGTGCTGACAGCAGAGAACCCATTGCGGTGCTTGAACTGATGAACCATAAGAACATGACCTGAGCTGAAGTTGGATGCTTGACCCACTGAGCCATCCAGGCACCCCGACCCTGGTCTCATTTGGATCCTCACCTTCTTGCATATCTTCCACTGATCCTCATTACTGTTCTTTAACTGTTATTAGTAACTTATTATTAATGATGATTCTTGTTACCATTTATTGAGAACCTAGAATGGGTTGATCACTGTACCAACCATATTGTATGTATTTACCGAATTCTTATAATTCTACAAGGAAGTAAGGGCTCAAAGGAGGCACATGGTTAGAAATAGATAAATAATAAATAATAATTATAATTAATAGTATCAAAGCTGAGATGAGAATACTGGTGTACCAGTTAGGGTTCTGGGTTGCAAATGATAGATTCTGATTCTGGTTAACATAAGCAGAACAGTAATTTACTAGAAGGATATCAGAGACCTCACAATGTTTTTCTTTATTTTTTTCCTTTTTTCCCTTTTTTAATGTTTATTTATTTATTAAAGAAAGAGAGACAGAGCGTGAGTAAGGGGAGGGACAGAGAGAGAGGGAGACACAGAATCCAAAGCAGGCTCCAGGCTTCTAGCTGTCAGCACAGCCTGATGTGGGGCTTGAACCCATGAACTGTGAGATCATGTCCTGAGCCAAAGTTGACCACTTAACCAACTGAGCAACCCAGGCACCCCTAATTTTTTCCCTTTAAAAAAGATGTCATATTATGGTGAAGTGGGCTCAAAACTCTTTAGAGGAACAAAGGGGAGGCTAGGCAGTCAGGAGTTTAGCCCAAGTCATACTACTTGTTCATAGTAGAAAACAAAATGGACACATCAAGGAGAATGGCTGAATAAATTATGATGGAATTAATGGAGTATAATGCAGCCATTAATAAAGATGAACTGAGCTCTTGCCAATAGCTTGGAGAGATTTCCACAAGAAGTTGCTGAGTAAGAAAAGCAAGATGGAGGTAAGTATCTATAATATGATCCCATCTTTATAAAACATCAGAACCTAGATAGTTATATACACATACATGAATATGTATTTGTCCACACATGAATACATGGTATGGAGAAAGACATGAAAGGATATATTCTAGCTTGTCACCAGAAGTGTTTTGCTGAAGTGAGGCAGAGGTCAGGATGAGGGATAATAGAATCAAGAACAAAAAAATAAAAAGCATGCTTGTGTATGTGATTACATTTCTGCATTTTTGCATAATTATATTCATGTGCAGTACATGTAATAAATAATTTAAAAAATTCTTTTTATGTTTCTTTATTTTTGAGAGAGAGACCATGAGAATGTGAGTGGGGGAGGGGCCGAGAGGGAGGGAGGCACAGAATCCAAAGCAGGCTCCAGGCTCCAAGCTGTTAGCACAGAGCCTGACGTGGGGCTTGAACCCACAAACTATGAGATCATGACCTGAGCCGAAGTCGGATGCTTAATCAACTGAGCCATCCAGGTGCCCCATGAAGCAGCTTCTTTATTTTTCCTTTCATCATGGGAACCTAGTCCCTGACTTCCACTAGACTCATACACATAGCGGCAGATGCTCCAAACACCTATGGGTGGTTTAGCTGGGTGGCCATTGACACTTAACAAATATGCAGATATCTGACTCTAAAACCCCTGCACACTTTGCACTATTCCAGATAGTTTCCTCTGCAAAGATAACTTGGTGTCTGTGTGTCAATGATGTGTCTTTAGTCTGTAGTGATAGGGCCTTTGGCAAGTATATTTCTACTGAATGAGCTACCACTTTTCCTAATTTCTTATTGTACCAATCCAAATTTAATCTGCAATATAATTGCTTTTAGGGTTTTTTTTTGGGGGGGGTATAGGGGGTTGAGGAATATCTTTTATATTTCTATATTTTCTCTCTGATGTGTGGTGACAATAAGGATTATACAGATCATCCTGACTTTTGGAGAGAAAGTATCAATTCATACCTGAAAAAGATTCTCCTTCTGAGCAAGAATAACTGGCTACAGTGCTCCTTCTTTTGTCACACCATCAAATACTCCCTGGCTGCAGCCATGACAATTTTGTTATTTAATTATTTCATATCAACCTTAATGGATTAAGCCATTGCACCTAGTTGTTATTGTTTTGCAAGACCTCTTAGTAGGCCAAACGTCCAAAATGACTCCCTACTCTCTAGTACGGACACAGTTTCTAGGAGACTAAAATCCATGCAGTCATTGTAAATGCATAAAAATTCTTGGAAATCTATTGAACATATGTAACAGAGGTTACATAATGGATACTAAAATTCAAAACCGTGTTTCATAAAAATGCCTCTGAGAAAAGTGAGCCAGAAAAGTACAAAAGATTATAAATACCATGCTACCATTTGTGTAAAAAGAAGTAAGAAAGCATTCACGTACCTACCTATCTTTACAAAAGGAAACATAGGAAGATGTTATGGGCTGAATTGTGTCCCCTCAAAATTCCTAGTTGAAGCCCTAACCCCCACTACCTAAGAATAGGTAGGATCTTTAAGGAGGTAATTAAGTTAAAATGGGGCCATTAGGGTGGGCCCTAATCCAATCTCACTGATGTCCTTGTAAGAAGAGAAGGCTGGGACACACAGAGAGATAGCAGGAGCATGAGCGTGCGGAGGAGTGACCATTTGAAGAGGCAGTAAGAGGGTGGCCAAGTAGAGAGGCCTCAGAGGAGCATACTTACCCATACTTTGGTGTCTAATATTCTTTTATCAAAAGGAAGCAGGGCTTCCTAGAGAAATAGCAGAAGACTGGAGCAGAATGGGTACAAGATGAACCTATGGCATTTTGTTGTGCCAGAAATAAAGGAAGTAATTTTAAAAAATGATAGAAGCTAGTTTGAAGGGTCTAACACTGGCAAAATTGGGGACAGTGTTATTACCAAAATAACTGAGTTCATCATTGAATTATAAATTAATAATAAGATAGGAATCCATGTGTTCATACTGATAACAAGATAAATTGAGGGGCACCTGGGTGGCTGATTCGGTTGAGTGTCCAACTTCAGCTCAGGTCATGATCTCACAGTTTGTGGGTTCGAGCCCTGTGTTGGGCTCTGTGATGACAGCTCAGAGCCTGGATCTTGCTTCAGATTCTGTATCTCCCTCTGTCTCTCAGACCTTCCCCTGCTTGTGTTCTCTCTCTGTCTCTCAAAAACAAATATTTAAAAAAATTGTTTAATTAAAAATATAGAAGATAAATTGATAAGAGAGAAAAGGGTTCTTGCTTACAGTATAATGCTGCATGTCAAATGGCAAACATGGAAGGAAGGCTAGAGTTAGATAAGTATCAATTTGCAAAGATTGGTCCAGGCAAGAGTCATCAGTGGATGCTAAATATAGGACTAATTTTGATGGGGAACAGAATATTTTCATAGTCTTCAAGAAATTTCCCATAGGCTGCTTGTTAGTTATAAGGGGAAAAATAATAATTATGTAGTATACAAATAGCAGGACACCTTTACCATGTAATCAAAATTAACATCACAGTAAAGAATAAACAGACATCATGTGCTTCTGGATGTGATACCTTGAAAAGGACACAAATTGCTCATGTGATATTCTGGCCAGTAATGTATAACCTGATTTAAATTGTGAGGAAATATCAGACAAGCCCAAATAAAAAATATTGTATATTTTTATACTTCAAAAAAAAATCAATAACATGAAAGTCAAATAAAGCCTGTAGAAATTTTCCAGTGAAAGGCTGATAACTAAATGAGATATTTGGATCCTATACTGGAGGGAAAGAAATATTATTGAGATGCTGTTGTGTTACGGGCACCTGGGTGGCTCAGTCAGTTCAGCATCTGACTCTTGATTTCAGTTCGGGTCATGATCTCACAGTTTGTGAGTTCGAGCCCTGCTTTGGGTTCCTCGCTGACAGTATGGAGCCTGCTTGGAATTCTCTCTCCCTCCCTGTCTCTCTGCCCCTCCCGCATGCTAGTTCACTCACTTTCTCAAAATAAATAAGTAAAGTTAAAAAAAGATGCTATTATTAGTGGACAAAACTCACATATGGATGGTGGACTAGGTAACAGTATTACCATATTTACTGAAGTTGAAAACTATATTGTGATTATTTATGTAAAAAAAATTCCCTAATATTATGAAATATACACTGAAGTATTTAGGGGTAAAGAGCATAACATATACATGTTACTTTAAATTTTTCATGGAAAAATATTATATATATGTGTGTGTGTGTGTGTGTGTGTGTATGTATATACATATATATATGCACATATATATGCATATATATATATATATATATATATAAACACACTGTGTGTAGATAGATGATAGATACCTAAGACAAATGATAAAATAAATGGAGTAAAATACTGACAATAGATGAAACTGAGTAAAGTATATACTAGTATTTTCTGTAATGTTCTTTTTCTTGCATCTTTATATACATTTGGAATTATTTCCAGATTAAAGGGGTTTTTGGTTTGTTTTCTAGGACTTGTTTATGTGTTTTGTATGTCTGAGAAGATGCTCTAAGAAAAGGGTTTTTTCATCTGAAGAGATTCCTGTTTAGGAATGGGTGTTCTTACAGTGAGCCAGTTTCCTGTCCTTTAGAGGACACTGATCTATAGAGAAGATGGCAGGAATTAGGAAAGCAGCTAAAGAAGCTGGCTATGACTACTATTTTGATCCAGGAGAAGATAGTTTTTTCCTTACACTGAGGAACTGTTAGCTCAAGAATGAACAAAATTTTAACAGGAAGAATATAAGATTGTGAGTTATAGCAAATTTATTTATAGCTTTAACATTTTATGTGAAAATAAATGACAGTATGGAAGGGAGAACAAACTGCTTTGATTTCCATAGAACAGGTATGGTCTCTTGAGAAGGAAAAAAGCAAAGGTTACAACGCTTCTTTAGAAATCATTGCTGTCGCCTAGTTCTTTCCTCTTTGGGTTAGCTAAGGAATTAATTCCATTCTCTACTTGGTTTTGATTGTGCACCTTCTAGCCTGGTTATGTCTCCCTTGCTCTCCTCATTGTGGGTTAGCAGTAATGCAGCAATTTTCTGAATGCCTGGAACAGCAAAACTCTGTACCTGCTCAAAAACCTGGATTTACTTTATTTCAGCTTCAGAGCCATTGGATTATCATTACTTTAAGCACTGATTTGTAATGGATCTAGTTCCAAATGAAGGAACTTTAAAATAGTTCTGTTTGAGGGGCGCCTGGGTGACAGTTGGTTAAGCATCCAACTTCAGCTCCGGTCATGATCTCGCAGTTCATGAGTTTGAGCCCTCTGTCGGGCTCTGTGCTGACAAATTAGAGCCTGGAACCTGCTTTGAATTCTGTCTTCCTCTCTCTGCCCCTCCCCTGCTCATGCTCTGTGTCTCTAAAAAATAAACATTAAAAATTTTTAAAAACTAAAATAGTTCTGTTTGAATTTTTACAAATAGTCATATTCAAGTATATAAAATTGATTGGAATGCTACAAACTCCTTACAGACTACAGTATCTGAAGGCATTTTATAAAATATATATATATATATATATATATTCTCACTGTATACCTTATAATTTATTTTACTTTGAAACCTTTTTACTACAGAAGTATTCAAATATAGACAAAAGCATAGAACATTATATAATAATCCCCCATGCACCTAGCTTTAACAGTCTTCAACATGTGGACACTCTGGTTTCACCTGTAAACCCACTTTTTCATATCCCATCCAACTGGATCATTTTTGAGGAAAATCTCAGATATTATATCATTTCACTTATAAATACTTCAGTATGTATCTCTTTGAAAAAAATTACACTGAATAATTTAATAATAATTTAAAAGCAATTCTAAATTAAAATTTTATTTTCAAATAATTGGTTTTTTTCCCTCTCTTTATGACATTTCTTCTTGATCCTTCTCTTTGAGCTCTAACCTCTCTGTGCAATTTTGGGACATACAAAGGAAGAGGTATTGCTTAAAGTCCAAGAAAACTTCCCAATTATAAGTAGCCTACAGTTATGCTCATAATCTAAAGCTGCAAAAACTAAAATAAAATAAAATAAAGCTGCATACACTTACATTTTTAAAAACTCTTTATTGTAAAACAAAACACAGATATAGAAAGCTAGATCAATGTATAGCTTATGGAACTATAAGACGAACACCCTTGTAAACACCTCCCACATCACCTTCGAAGCCTGTCCATATGACTTGTCTCAACCCCAAAGCAATCCCCTCAAAGCAATCACTACCTTGACTTTTATAATTATACCCAACTGCTTTGCTTTATAGTTTTATTACCCAAGAGTGCAAACCTAGACCCTACCTACTGTTTAGCCTTGCCCATTTTTTTTTTAACTTGGCATATGTCTTTGAAGCTCCATGTCCTTTAAGACCAGCCACATACTTATTCTGCTGCATTTTCACTACCTTCCCAGCCCATGAAAACTAGGTTTTATTGCTTTAAATGGTCTTTTCTTCCATGTACCATTACTGTAACTAAAATATATCCAACTAAACCCACACAAAAATTAAAAGCAAACACTCTTTCCCTGATGTAAGCTGACAAAATGCTTTGATCTACATTGAGGTAGGAGGCATAAAGCACATTTCTATAATCTCAGCCAACACTAGAAAGCCCAACAGTAAGTATTTCATTGTATTTTGAAAAACTTATGGTGGCAAAGTTTCCTCTTAGTTGTCATGACAATGCTCATTCTTTACAAAGTGGAGACAATTAGAGTACCTGGGAGATTAAAAGCAAAAAAATACATAGAAACTTCTAGACAAAAGTGTTGATTTGGGATAATTAAGGTTAAATAAAAACTAATACATTTAGATCACTTTTGGGTATCACATTTGTTGAAAATCCTTCCACTTTCACTTTTATTGATTAGGGAAACAATATGGCCTCAAAATGACAGCTATGTGATTGATGAAAAGAGCAACGTTAAAATATGAATTCCCATTTTGTATTCTGTCTCTTTACTAAGTCTGTTTACTTGTACATTATAAGGTGAAAGTTCAGAAACAGAGCTGATGCTTTAGGAAGGGTATCCATTTCAGAAATGGTGTCAGCAAAAGTTTTCTTTCCATAAGACAGCGAAGTAAGTAATTGTAGCGTATTTTTCTTCACCTATATCTCTTAGGCTTACGTGAGAAAGAAACTGGAAAAAAATCTCTAGCATAGCAGTCATATTTGGTAATAACGATAACAGTAACATTAACTATTTATAACTTGATTTTTGTTAAATGTTTTGTATCATGGTAAGAGTGATAGAACCTAGAATTTCATTCTTTTTTTTCCTTTCCATTCTACATCTAACCTTTCAGAAAAATCAATCAATCAATCTAGCCTATTAGAAGAATAATCATGTCATTGATTATCTATGAGTTATAACATCAGACATTAATATGAAAAGTGATTTTTCCTCATTAATATGAAAAGTGATTTTTCCTCTTCTAATTGGGTTTTATGGCACTTGAAAGAATAACATAGGTGAAAAACATCCTGAAGGGGCTGATAAAATGCAGCATTATTTAAGTTCTGTCATACTTATCGCCCAATAGAGTGTTAGCTGGGGAAAGAGCCATCATACTATTATCATACATGTACCCCAAGAAATTTTTATGTGAACCTGTATTTTTCCCACTAATATTAGATATGACATAAAGATCCAACTGCATAAATATCTGTCCTTGTGAATTGTGATACAGCATTTGTTAAACTGTGCTTTCAATTTAATCCTCACTAAATCCTATTATTTATTTTTTCTTAAAAAACTTAATGACTAGAAGTCATTGTTTATCTATGGGATCTTGATATTACCTTAAGCTCTTGAAAAGCGTAGCAAAGATGTGACCTCTCTCTTAAGTCTTATATTTCAAATACCTTTAAGAGGAAAAAAAAAATGACTTCAAGATCTGGTCACCATTTCTCAGCTGTCAAAAATGTCTTTTCTTTTTGGTAGTAGAGAAATATCACACAGCACTGCTTTGTTTCAAGGTCATCTGTCAAGAGTCTCAATTTACCTGCAAGTCTTGATGGATCCTAAACATCAATAAGTGGCTCATTCCTACCTTGCAATACAAAACTGAGTCTGTTCTTGTGTCATGTAATAAGACTATGAATGCTTTTTTTAGCAGGGTTAGCAGTAAACACTCAAAAGCATCACATCTAGTTCTCCTTTCTTTCTTTCTTGAGAGAAGACAAAGATATTTCTCCTAAGGTATAGAAACTTTCTGGCATCATCTCTTTGTCAAACAGTTATTCATCTCATAGTGAAGCAACAACCTTTCTGTATACAGAATCATTTTAAAAAATGTGTTTTGTCCCTATTATGAAAGACACACTACCCCTGCCTGGACTCCTCCCTTTTTTCAGGGAATTTAAAGCATTTCTGTACATTGATATACTAAATAGACATCTGGACTACACAGCAGTAGGCAGTTTATTAAAGGCAAGTTTTAAATAGGCAACTGTAAGCGCCTATTTTATTCTTTATGTTGCAAGTGTAAGGACATCAAATGTCAGTGAATTTATTTTTGTGTGATACTGGGTACCTCTTTGCTGTTGTATGAAACATAAGCTTTATGATTCTTTGTGAAGTTAGAATCCTCATGTCCATGCCCAGGAAGCCTAAATAAGGTGGGATTTGACTGGATATGTTATTTAATGCATTTTCCATAATTATCATTAATGCTAATCATCATAACATTTGTCAGGGCACTCTATTTTATGTGGGCTGGCTCTTTCCTCCACATCTCTCTCCATGCCATTAACTTTTATCCAGCAGAGGGTCAGAAAATACATTTTTTTATTTATTCAGCCATCAGCAATATTTATGGGGAGCTTTCTATGTGCAAGGCACTCTTCTTAGTGTTAAAGAATATTCAAATAAGTCTAAGAAAAGGCCCTTGCTTTCAAGGACCCTATGCTGTTACAGAGACAGTAAGACATGCTCTCAGAAACCCACAATAGAGAGCAATGCTATTTGAGTGGTAAAGGGAAGGGAAATATGTATTGATCATCTAAGTGCACTCACATGTGATCTCATATAATTCTTGTAGCAATTATTCCCCAGAAGTATTACTATCACTCCCTTTTATATATATATATATATATAAAGAATGACAAAAACTTACCGAAGGTCATGGGATTTTAAAGTGAATTTGTCTTAGTTCAAAGTCCATACTCATTCTGGTAGGAACACAGTCTTATACTTTGGGGAAAGGAAAAGGTCACTTTGAGGTTTGGTTGAATGGGGGAGAGGGTGTTCCAGGGATAAGGCACAGGGAAGGAAATGGGGTGGAAAGGGAAGAATTTGCTTGGGAAGAACAAGGAGTAATGCTAATACGTAGTGGAAAATAAGGCTAGAATTAGTAGCTGTGGGCCTGCGGAGTAAGGACATTTAGTATTGGACCATGGAGGCTACACTTTGTCCTGCAACCAGCAGGAACACTGGAAAATTCTGATCAAGGACATGGGATGCTCAATGTCATTTTTTCAAAAATATTCTGCAAGTAGGTACAGAGGGAAGAGATACCAGTTATTCTGTCATTTCCACTGCAAGCCACACTCTGGCTTCTGGGCTGGGCCAGGAAGCTGCCAGTTATGTTTTTTTATGGTCTACGGTGGACATACTCTATTCTTTCCTATGTGAAACTCACAGTTTTTTCTTAGTTCTAAGTGTCATGGAGCAGTGCTTCTGTGGCTGACGAGAAAGAGGGGCAGGGCAAAGAAAAGGAGAGATGCAAACTAATGTTACTGGAATTAAAATAATAATTTTACTCCCTGATTAAAGGAACAGAATAAGCTCAACTTTTCATTGCATTTTTAGATCTCACAGTAAGGCAAATGTCCATACTGGGGGAATGAATGAGAAAAGATAATCTAGAGTCATTGCTTCCAGGTAACAAGACTGTAAATACCCTTCACAAATGCATACATAAGATTCTATAAGGTGTAGATGAGAAAAGGCAAGGTGTGCCAACCAGCTTAGAAGAGAATGGCATTATTGAAGCTTCTGTAGCATACTATTAGAGATTGAGGGTAGGAGTTTAGTACTAGGAGATGCAGATATGCCCTAAACCCTGCACCCAAACTGCCCTTGATTTTCCTCTATTAGAAGGTAATGTTTCTCCTCCCCGGTTGCACATTAGAATCACCTGGAGCATTTTGAAAAATACATTCATATTCAGGTCTACCACCAAGAAGTCCTGAATTAACTTTTTTGGGACTTTCATCCCTCTATTTTAAATCTTAGGTTTAACTTACATAGGGAACACACACAGATTTTTGGTCTACTGTTTTATGAGTGGATCTAGTTTTTATTTTTTATTTTTTTATTTTATTTTTTTCAATATATGAAGTTTATTGTCAAATTGGTTTCCATACAACACCCAGTGCTCATCCCAAAAGGTGCCCTCTTCAATACCCATCACCCACCCTCCCCACCCTCCCACCCCCATCAACCCTCAGTTTGTTCTCAGTTTTTAAGAGTCTCTTATGCTTTGGCTCTCTCCCACTCTACCCTCTTTTTTTTTTTCCTTCCCCTCCCCCATGGGTTCCTGTTAAGTTTCTCAGGATCCACATAAGAGTGAAAAAATATGTTATCTGTCTTTCTCTGTATGGCTTATTTCACTTAGCATAACGCTCTCCAGTTCCATCCACGTTGCTACAAAGGGCCATATTTCATTCTTTCTCATTGCCACGTAGTACTCCATTGTGTATATAAACCACAATTTCTTTATCCATTCATCAGTTGATGGACATAACCAGCGAAGAAATTGAATCAGTCATCAAAAATCTCCCAACAAATAAGAGTCCAGGACCAGATGGCTTCCCAGGGGAGTTCTACCAGATGTTTAAAGCAGAGATAGATAATACCTATCCTTCTCAAGCTATTCCAAGAAATAGAAAGGGAAGGAAAACTTCCAGACTCATTCTATGAAGCCAGTATTACTTTGATTCCTAAACCAGACAGAGACCCAGTAAAAAAAGAGAACTACAGGCCAATATCCCTGATGAATATGGATGCAAAAATTCTCAATAAGATACTAGCAAATCGAATTCAACAGCATATAAAAAGAATTATTCACCATGATCAAGTGGGATTCATTCCTGGGATGCAGGGCTGGTTCAACATTCTCAAATCAATCAACGTGATACATCACGTTAATAAAAGAAAAGAGAAGAACCATATGATCCTGTCAATCGATGCAGAAAAGGCCTTTGACAAAATCCAGCACCCTTTCTTAATAAAAACTCTTGAGAAAGTCGGGATAGAAGGAACATACTTAAAGATCATAAAAGCCATTTATGAAAAGCCCACAGCTAACATCATCCTCAATGGGGAAAAACTGAGAGCTTTCTCCCTGAGATCAGGAACACGACAGGGATGTCCACTCTCACCGCTGTTGTTTAACTTAGTGTTGGAAGTTCTAGCATCAGCAATCAGACAACAAAAGGAAATCAAAGGCATCAAAATTGGCAAAGATGAAGTTAAGCTTTCACTTTTTGCAGATGACATGATATTATACATGGAAAATCCGATAGACTCCACCAAAAGTCTGCTAGAACTGATACATGAATTTAGCAAAGTTGCAGGATACAAAACCAATGTACAGAAATCAGTTGCATTCTTATACACTAATAATGAAGCAACAGAAAGACAAATAAAGAAACTAATCCCATTCACAGTTGCACCAAGAAGCACAAAATACCTAGGAATAAATCTAACCAAAGATGTGAAAGATCTGTATGCTGAAAACTATAGAAAGCTTATGAAGGAAATTGAAGAAGATACAAAGAAATGGAAAAACATTCCATGCTCATGGATTGGAAGAATAAATATTGTCAAAATGTCAATACTAGCCAAAGCTATCTACACATTCAATGCAATCCCAATCAAAATTGCACCAGCATTCTTCTAGAAACTAGAACAAGCAATCCTAAAATTCATATGGAACCACAAAAGGCCCCGAATAGCCAAAGTAATTTTGAAGAAGAAGACCAAAGCAGGAAGCATCACAATCCCAGACTTTAGGATCTAGTTTTTAAAACTAAGATGCCATAAACTTCAGAGAAAGTCTTTGACCTTCAGACCACAAGTTGAGCATCCCTAGGGCTAGAGGAAATTCAGACAGAAATGGGACTGATTATTAAAATTACCTTTAAAATATATTTTGGGCTACATTTACTCAGAGGGTACAGTTTGGCAAGGATCATAATACACAAAATTTTTATATTTTTTCCCTGGCTATTTATACTGGAACATCAAATTAATGATGCGTATCAGTGCTCTCTGGGAAGACCATGCAGCATAAGGCCAGAAGATTTTTCCCCTTTGTGATTCAAACCCTTCCCCCTCCGCCACCACCAGTGATGTGACCTGAAGGCCTGTTATGGAGGAGTAGTATTATGTGAGAGAAGAGTGCAGAAGGCTATTCTTGGTAGTATGATCTGGGCCCCGGAGCTTTACTAGAGACCCTTAGTTTGTTCTGTTATGTACGGAGCATGTAGGAGAGAGAGGGAGCAGCCCAGGGAATTCTGCCAGCACCAGTCTGTCTGAAGGAGGAAGGCTTGCCTTGCGTTGTGCTTCCAAGAACAAGATCTTCTGCATGGAAAAACACTAGAGAATGCCAGACAGCCAAACCCAGTAGAGCACAAAGGAAGGGAAAATAGAACCAGGATTTTAAGGCATTGTTTGACTTCCTTATCACCATTAAAAGTGCTTCTGAAACATTGATAAGAGGGGGGATTGGGAATGTTATTGGTCTGAAACGTGATTTGAGTAAACATGTAAGCAATTAAACTTGCAAGATATAATTTTATTGTTTGATGTTCATTTCTGGCATTCTGAGAGAACTGATGACACACAAAACCCCAATTCCTGGAACCAGCTTTCAGAAGCACAGATTTTAAATTCGTATTGGTTATTGACAAAAAGCAAACAAACTCTTAATAAGGCAGAGAAACCACACATGACTTCCATTTCAACTAGCATTAGGCCTAGAAAAATATTTAGTCTCACTTTTAACATTCTGATTTCAGAGATGGGCTAAGAATGAGTGAGTAAATATATGTTAGTTTCGTTAGCTAAATAGAAGTCTTTAGTATCTGCAGATATAAGCATAGCTATGAAACAACACCACAGAGTCCTCATGTCCCCTCAACACCCCTGTATGTAAATGGTCACTGAGGGGAATAATGATCAAGAGTTTCCCTTACGCCAGTGAGCAAACTTCATTACAAGGATTGTCTCATTTAATTCCTGCAACATTTTCATGGTGTTGATCCTGTTATTATATGTTTCACAGGTGAAGGAACTGAGAAGTTATATCACTTATCCAAAGTCAGCAACCTAGCAGGGGGCAGAGGCACACAGGAACCCAGGCAGCCTGATTTCAGACCCAGGGAGAAGCTCAGAATTAATAAGTTCCCACAATAGTGTCCAATATCCATCATCAAAAATACAGCCGAGGGCCCCTGCTGGCCCTATTCAGAGCCAGGATAGGGAAAGCTGGACTGAAACCCATCCCCAGCTTCATTTCCCCTCACCATCCAGGCCTTGGTCAGTCCTCCCAAGAAGAATCGACAGTCAGGTAGTTGTTTTCTCCCCTGGCCTCTCTCCTCCCTTTAAGCAACAAGTTCAAAGTGACCAGAAGGACAGTCACGAGATCACTGGTTGGCGTGGCCCCCCTTTGCCTCTCACCTTGTGAACCTGAGGATATTTCAGAACAAGTCAGCAGCAGGCCTGGGCAGGCAGCTGTGGTTGGCTTTTTATTCCTGAACATCTCTACCAGTGTGTCACTGTGCCCTCAAATCTCTCTATTCAGGGGAACCCGGATGGCTCATTCAGTTAAGCGTCCAACTTCAGTTCAGGTCATGATCTCATGGCTTGTGGGTTCAAGTCCTGCATTGGGGTCTGTGCTGACAGCTTGGAGCCTGGAGCCTGCTTCACATTCTGTGTCTCCCTCTCTTTCTCTGCACATCTCCCACTCGATCTCTTTCTCAAAAATAAATAAAAACAGTAAAAAAATAAAAAAAAAATCTCTCTCTTTTCAACTTTTGAACCAAAGGAATGTATCTGGAGAAATAAGTGTGATAACTAAAGGTCCCGCATAGTACCTACTAACTGCATGCAGCTAAGTAGTTCACATGTACATCTCCCTTCATCCTCATTACAATCCTGTGAGGCAGATATGGAAGTGACCAGCTCATCATCATTTGCTTGCGACTTTCTTGGTTTACACACTGAAAATCCTGTGTCCCAGCGACCTCCTTAGTCTCAAAGAAGTTGGGATGGTTAACCACGCCAGATAGGTACTATAGTAAGTGAAACAAACAAACAAACAAAAAACAATGGAGACCCAGAGAAGTTTAGTGACTTTTTCAAAATCACAGGCTTACCAAGTAGCTGAGGCAAGATTTCAAGCCAGGTGACCTGGCACTACAGCTTTCTCTCTTGACCAATAAGATCTAAATTTTTGTCCCTTGACAGCAGCGGAAACTTAAAGATGGACTAATAGCAAGGAGAATATCCTCCCAAAGACATGTGAGCTGGAAAGTTGGAAAAGGGAGGAGACACTATTGGGACACTGTGATAGGACCTTTCCCATATGATTTCGTTTAAGCCTAACAATAAACCTGTTAGATGTCATTGTTCTCATTTTATGGAGAAGAAAACAGGCTGAGGAAAAGTTAAAACTCTTGCTTAAGGTCAAAGAGGTAGGAAGTACAGAGATGGGTTTAAAATCCAATTTTTGCTGTTTCTGAAGTCAACAATTATTTCATTCTATCTGGCTACCTTTAACAAAAATTTACATTTATAGAGCACTTTACAGTTTGCAAAGCCTTCTTATATGCATCATCTTCTTTGATCCTCATGAACTCACTGAATCAGGTATAGTAGTACTAATAACTCACACATGGAAATACCAAAGACTTGAGAGATTACATGTTCTCCTGAGGTTACATAGATATCATGTGGCTGAGCTGAGACTAAAAGTCGGGGGTCATGAAAAGTTAATGTTATGGAGTGAATGTTTATATTCCCCCAAAATGTAATTCCCAGTGTGACAGCATTAGGAGATGGGGCTTTGGGGGGGTGATTAGGTCATGAGGGTGGAGCCCTTATAAAAGAGACCCCTTCAGGGTTCTGCTGGTGCCTTGATCTTGTACTTTCCAGCCTCCAGAACCATGAGGAATAAATGTCTGTTGCTTATAAGTTACTAAATTTGTGGTAATTTATTATAGCAGACTGAACAGACTAAGACAGTGTTCTTTTATTCTTTCTTCCTAACTTTTTGGGAACATATCTGTAGGATATCCATGAACCTGTGGGGCAGAAAAAAATGGGTGAGGTAATGGGTGTGAGGTAGGGAGTAGAGGAAATGGTCGGAGCTCTAGTTACAAGAATAAAAGTGACAGGAGGAGTAGGCTAGGAGGCAGTTACCATAGGAACCTCTAAACTGGTAGTTAAAGAGGGGTCAGGATGGACTAGGCCTGGACTTTTTTTTGACATTTCAGCAAACACCAGAACATGTACTTACTATATAAAAAAATCCCATGTCTCCAACTTGCTCATTCATTCATTCAATAAACACTTAGTGAAGACCTAATATGCTCCAGGCAAGGAGGATATAAGAATGAACAATGTAGATACAGTACAACTAGACACACAAAGTTTATGGTATGGTGAGGAAATACTACTGCTGCTTATTATTCATGCCAATCCCAGCTCTTTCCACACCAGCTGGGGGTGGCGACACTAATTGGTATAGCATTTGCCAATTCATGGTGTAAATTGTTCCACCTGTGGCTGATTGTAAACTGCCAAGGTCATGTCAGTTGGCTCTCAAAATTCCTGAAAGTTTACCAATCAGCTCTCCAGGCCCAACAGACCACTGATACTAGCCCCCCCCCCCCCTCACCCATCCTACCCTCACACAGTTAACAGTGGGAATTATTATTCCTTACAAATTCTAAAGGGTTTTAAAACTAGGAGGGTGTTTCCAGCACTAGGGGGATATCCGTAAAGTTGGTGCACTGTAGAGTAGAATCGGTTTTTGCCCAGGGTGATGCAAGTGAGGGTACAGGAATCCAGTAATACTGCAAAGCATATCTGGGGAGCTCTAGAGGAAGAAAAGCTAGAATACACTCAGAGCCTGCTAATGATCTAGAAGTGGACCCCCACTCAGGAGATGGACAATTTAGTAAGTCTGATTTCTCTACAGCTTAGCTTTACTCTTTTAGGTCCAGTCTCTCATGTAAGATCCTTACCTGAGAGATATAACATGAGGACCCATGAATGTGGGTCAGTAGATCACACTGGTCTGAATTTTGCTGAGAATATGTCCTTAAAATTGTTAAAAAGTGGTTTGGACGGAGAGGGCAGGAGCTGGGTTCGGAGGGCCAGAAACTTGCTGGGAGAAAATGTAGGTGAGAACCTAGAAAGCAGAGTGAGGAAAACACCAAAGCCTCATGAATCCCACTTCATAATGTTGCTTGGGCCTGGTGAAATAGGCACATTTGAGCTATCAACAGATATGAAGTGGTGATGATAATAAAAACAGGTCAAAAAATAAAGATAACTTGGAAGGATTTCTTATCTCCTGTCTTTGCTAATAACCCTGAAAAAGACATTTGACAGCAAATGAGAGTTTACAGCTGTTTTGGCTCCCATAGAGATTAAAGGCCAGTCTTGGCAATACTCTGCAGTACTTAGCAGCATGTGTGAAATTACTCATGGAAATGCTTCTCATTTTGTGCATTTTATTTATTTTATATTTTTTAAACCACAGTATGAGGCTGAATTCTTTCTAGATGCAGTAAAGTGAATCCACCAGGTTGCTTTTCAGCAATAGTACAAAACTTTCTACCCATCTAACGAAGAAAAAACATTACAAGTGATGTTTGGTACTGCATCAGAGTTCCTTAAGACCTGCTCAATTGGAAATTATTTATGTAATGCTTGAAAGTATTTGATAATCAGAAAATGTTGCAAGTTCATAACAAGAAATTGGTCAAATGAGTTAGTGGTAATGATATAATTAATTATTTCATTAATACAGAATGTATAAATAAGACCTGTACTCTGAGACATTTACTTGATAAATAATACCCCCCCCTCCAAAAAAAAGCAACAACCTGGATGTGATTTTATTTTGCCTGGTCGCCTCAGTGATGATCCATATCTATAACAGAAAGTACTATTCACACAGATGAAAAGATGGTGGCCAAAGAGAGAAAGTGCAGTTTCACTGTGACATTATTGGTCTTAGTATTTCATTGCAATACTTTATCACCATATTTTTGCCAATAACGTCCACTTAATGTGCACATTGCTAAAGAGCACAACTACTATGCACACACAGGCTCTTCTGAAACAATACATTGTAGGATATTCTAGGAAAACTATGGTGGTTCTAAAATTATATCTCAAATAATAAATTCATTTGGACAAAAGTATATGTGAATATACTTTAATTCATAACCTTGTCTATTTTCTAATTCTTGCTTATAAGATCTACTTCCTTTCCGTCTCCCCCTTCCTGTCATTGGGAATTACAGTTTGACAACGTAACAAATGAATATCAAGATTTAGCAGGTGCTTCTTTTAGAAGCTAGATTTTTCTCTTCTTTATAGATTTATAGCCACACCATCTCTAACCTTTATCACAAATGACATTGATCTTAAAGCTCAGTACTCAAGGAATTTAAGTTCCCAATTAAAATTAGGAAAAAATCCCTAAAGAACCAGAAACCCACAAAAATGCAGCACAAACGAGTTAACTCTAGTGTCTAACTTAACTATTTTCCTATTTTATGCTTTAAGTTGTAAGTATAAAACAACTATTAAAGAAAAATATGAAAAAAAGTTTTAAACATCAACTGTCACCTGCATACCAATATAGTTATTTTCAGTTGTACATTTGCTGCTGTATTCCTTAGCTTGAGGTGTAGTTGCAATTGAAGCATGCACTCAAATTTGTATTAGTTTATTTTCATGAATGTCTTTTAGTGATTACTTACTGTCTTTTTTTTTTCATTGTTGAATACCCAGTAAGTGCCTAAAACAGTGCCTGGCACATCGTAAGTGGAAGAAATAAATACTTTAATAAAGGATGGCAGACATGTCAGAGTGCCCAGATGTTCTTTAAAAGGATACACTATGTTTCTTACTAAACTGGATCCAGGTAGAGCTGAGTAGCAGTTGTTGGTAGTGAGACAAAGTGTGAGTTAATGAATCACTCCATCCTTTTCACTTTTCTGAGACGTTTCAAGTTTCTCCTCTGACAGGATACTCCAGCTTCAAGCCCGATATGAGCTTTGGGTTCCGTCACTATGACCTTGGGCTTGTTATTGAAGACTGTGCACACCATTGAACTCCAGGGCTCCAAGGGGACAAGGAGGACACATTCTTCCCTTGCAACTAGTGTTTGCATTCCCCTGATAATGAAATTAAGCAGTCCATGCTCTTGGAATCTACACAGGGCAGTTGATGGATGAGGCAGGTCATTGTGAGGACCAATGGGACTAAGAGAAATCTGTCTTATTTCTCTGTGGTGTAGCATGGAAGATGAAGATGGGCTTCACCTGAATGGGCCACATTTTCCCAGTGCCAACAGAATTATCTGCTTCAAGGTGGGCTTCTGTGGAGGCTGCCTAAATTCCATCCCACTGCATTTCAAGGTGTGTAAGTGTACTAGAATTGTGGGCACAAAAACAGTCCTGTATACTTTTCCCCCTTGTCTGGTCCACAATTAAAGGTGTGTGTAATAAGAAAGTCGATAAACTGTTCTGAGAACTTTCTTGAACAGAAAAGCTCAAAAACATCTCAAATACCATCTTACTGAACTGACCAGATTAATGTCATTTAGTGGAAAGAGCCTGGATTTAGACACATCTGGACTCAAATTCTGGCTTTGCTACATAATACATTGGTTGTATGATTTACGTCATATGAATGAATTTCTTAGTATCTGGATGTTCCATCTTGGGAAAGGGGGAGAATAGTTCCAACATCGCAGGGGTTTGTGAGTATTAAATAGGATCATCAAAGTCATCATTTGAAATCGCATTAATTGCAAATGATAGGCATTCAATCAGTCAAAGGTTTTCCTTCCTTTCCAGAGATCAACTAAGGGCTTGGGACAACCTGGTTCTTTAAACACAGCCCTTTGCTTTTTTTTAAGGACGGTGGTCTTCTAGTTTTAAAAATAGAAGTCTACAGCCATTTCAGAAATCATAAAGGTTTGCTAGAAGTTCCTTATGCCCAATGTCACTTTCTAATCGTATGAGAGCAGTTTGGAGACTTGACTGTCCTTACCGGTCTGTATGCTGCCAATCTAACAGAACACTAGGCTCGACCTGAAGACAGATCCTAGGTCTTACATGCTAACTTACACACAGCGAGCAGCCCGACAGCAAATCCCGCAGAGCTCAGATTTCCACTGATAGAATTCAACCCTAGACATAAATTACACTGTGCTTACAAAGCAAATGAAACACAATCTATCAAGATGGAATCACCAAGTTTGCACCTTGCAGCCAAAATGGATGTGATTGAAACAAGTTTCTTTGCAGATTCTTATTTCGGATTCTGACATTTTCCGACAGTTTGTTTAAAAGTTTTCTGAAGTTACTGAAAAGTAATTGTATTTTTTGGCAACATAGAATCCCTAGGAAAGCACTTAAAATGCAGCAGCTGCTGGCATAGGAAGAGGAGATATTAGATTATAGATATTCTGCCAGAGATTTAAAGGTATTTTTGTACACTGAAGAATTGCAACTTAATTATCTTACTTTACCCAAATAACACCTTTTTTGCCTTCAACACAAAATGCTGATAATTTGTCAGTCTACCAGAAACTCTTGACCAGCCTAGTCTTCTCAGAATAAACAATATGCAGTTTTAAGAAAATGAGTGAGCATAGTTTATCATCAAACTGTTTGATCTTTTCCCTTCTGGTAGGTGAAAAATTGTATCTCCCTGTATCAACCATGCTGCCAGGTGTGAGCAGGTCCACAGCAATCCTCTCCAGCATGGTTGTAAGTCTCCGTGGGAAGCAGGTGCTAGGCTTGGCAACCGGTGCCCTGGCAGCTGATGTGGGGTTCATTATCATTTGTGCAGCTACCCAATGGGGCACTCATTATCCACACTACCCTCAAGCAGTGGTCCAGATGGCTTTCACACTGCCATGTGGGTGAGGGAAGAGCTGCAGACAGGGCAGCAGTGGCCAGGTGTGTGGTGTGAGCCCTGTTGTGTGTTGGGGCATGAAAAGGAGTCTTGGGTGGAGAAATGTACCTCCTTCAAACTGTTTCCTCTCCTCCCACTGTCACCTGTCTATTCACTAGGGGTTATAGGGCAATCACACCTGCAGAAACTGCCTCAACTTTCTTGTGTGCTGCAGGTGAAATAAGAGATGAACAAGGGGGTATCCTACCTTAGGCTATGGCGGGCTTTTAGGTCACTCTTTGCCATTACCAGAGCATAGGCAGGTAGAAGACAATGTTCTATAGAACTCGTTTGCAAAAAATCATCATTTATTGAATTTCCTATATTAAAATAATTTCTCTGATCTGCTAGATATGTGACTATATTCTGATTCCCTGTCATTTCAATGTCTTTTCTTTTTTGAATTCTCAATTTACTCTAATATTACTCAATATACTCAGTTTTACTACAAAATTGATTGTGACCTTCATCAGGTGACACATCTTAGCATCCATTCTTTTGGACCAGAAACTGACCAGAAACTATTTTTCTCCTCCTTGCTGCATAAGTATTTATCAATAAATTTGAAGAATCAACTTAGCATTTATTAATTCGTTTAACAAATATTTTTACTAGGCATTGTGCTAGGGTCTAGGAGTAATAAAGAAAAATGAAATATTGTCCCTGTTCTCAAGATATTTATAGTCTGAGACTACATTTCCCTAAGTATGTTGCAGAGAAGACATGTTCCTATAGTTGTTTCACTCCCTCCCCACATCCCCGTCCTCCTCTGTTCAAACATACTTATATTTTGAAAATGCTGTACACAAGGTACATCAGCATATTAAAAGCTCTGGAGGTTTGGTGATAAAGAATTCTATTTAATTTTATTTTACTCAGACTAATTTAAATGCACCTTTTGTGTAATACCTGTGGCTGGCCCAAGAAACTAGCATTTCTCAAACAACGAATAAAAATGTTTTTCTGAACATCTTTCCCAATCTACTGGCGGAAGAATTCGAGAAAAACATTAAGGTCTTAAAACCCAAATACGTTATTGAATTCAGAGCATTTTAAGGAGAGAAGGTGTATTATATATTTAAAAGAGTTGTATGCAAGTTCAAATTATGTGTTATTATCACTTATGT
The DNA here is from genome assembly GCF_027475565.1 of Acinonyx jubatus. Lineage (NCBI taxonomy): Eukaryota > Metazoa > Chordata > Mammalia > Carnivora > Felidae > Acinonyx > Acinonyx jubatus. The sequence goes on along the minus strand of NC_069380.1, from coordinate 167,309,607 downwards.
AATTGCTTTTTAAAATTCTCAACTCCTCCAGGAAAGGTTTAAAGGATTGTCATAACAGAGCACCTTTCCTTGAAACTATCATTTCGCTTCACTGGTTTCCACCTAATTTTGTAGATCTCCAAGCACTGTATCGTGTCTGGTCCTTTGTTGTATTTAAGGAGATCTCAGGAAGATCAGATGGCTAGTCACCTGGCATGGGTTGGAAGCAGGAGTCCCCATCCTTTTGGGGGGGGGCAAGGCTTACTGTTTTTCTAATGCTCTGACCTCATTGAGGGATTCCTGATAGCATCTGGCTCTGTCACTTTCCTGCTTGAAATACTCTTGAGCAGCTGCCCTTCACAGCAGGGTAGCTGCAAGTGACTGGCTGGGGATCCCTGTTGTAAATGACAGCTGCAGGGTGATTTTGGTCATGGCTGCCAAGAGGCAGAAGTTGAGTGAAACATTATAGAATTTTCATTATTCACAGTGGCAATGTGTTCATGGCCAAACAAAAAGGGTACCAGTTGCATACAGAGTAAAATTTGGATCCATTTTCTCAAAAACCTCACTGATGTCCTTTCATACCCAGAAAGTGGAACAAAACTGAAGAAGCATTGAATATTTCAGCCCTGGCCCATTCTGTCTGGTTTATATGTCCTTGGCCTGAGAATGTAACAATACTACCACTAACATCTACCCTTTATGGAGCGCTTACTCTGTACCAGATACCGCTGTCTATAACCCTTATCTGAATTTCTCCTCCCAACACATGTAGGAAGTAACTGCCTTTTTACAGATGAAAAATCTGAGATGTTGAGAGGTGTGTAATTTGCCCAAGGTCATAGAGTTAATAGTTTATGAGACAGAGACGCGAACTGAGACGAACACAAACAGGGATTCACTGGAAAGTCTTATGTGATGTGGGAGCATAAGGCAAGCTGACACCCAGCAAACCCCCTCTCCCCCACCAGGTGTACTATGTGTGATATTCCTCAGGCACTGCTGGCTGCCCAAGAACAAAGGAAAGGGAAAAACCAATGGCCAACTGATAGAGATCCAATCATAAAGGACATGAGTTCCTATCGTTGTTTCACTCCCTTCCCACATCCCCGTCCTCCTCTGTTCAAACATATTTATATTTTGAAAATGCTGTACACAAGGTACCTCAGCATATTAAAAGCTCTGGAGGTTTGGTGATAAAGAATTCTATTTAATTTTATTTTACTCAGATAAACAAGGCATTTACAAATGTCTTGGTAAATTACAAGACAAAGGCAATCATATTAGTGGCCTACTCTCCAGAAACTTAAGACTCGGTTTCCTGGAGCCCCAACATCACCATCCCTCCATAGTGATGTGGAGAACAAAGGCAAGAAGGAAATGGTAGATTAAATGTATTTATAAATTGCAGCTGGCTGACAAATAGTTGAGACAGGCAGAGTATAACATTCCTTCAGGAACTCCCTACTGTCTTGATGTTAATGCCCTAATGGAGGAAAAAACAACCTTAGCTTGACAATAGCTAGGCCTCCAGTATCTTATTAGTCCTTTTAGGCTTATGAAAGTTCTTCTGGAAACCTCCCTTTTGCCTTTACCTCCCTCAACTCCATAATATATAATCAGTCATTCTTCACAACTCCAGTGCAGCTCTTTCTGCCCACAGGTCCTGTCACCATTCTCTAATAAAATCACCTTTTTGCACAAAAGACATCTCAAGAATTCTTTGTTGGCCATCTACTCCAGACCCCACCATCATTCCAAAACTATATCACATGCCGTTGACTTATGACTAGGTGAGTTTCTACAGTCTAAGAACAGTAACTGTCATTTAAAGCGATGGCTTTTCCCAGCACTCTGGTCAGAACACAGCACTAGTACAAGGTGGTATTTCTAAGCAAAGGTGAACAATAGGAAATCAAGTTAGCAATTGAATTCCATTTTTGACTGCTAAATTTCAGTGTCAGTTTACAGGGTCAACTTCTGTTCTGGCTTTCCCCTTCAGTAAATAATAAGCTAAAGATACTAAATGATTTTTGTGGACATGAAAATGACTACACAGCTTATCCCAATGTAATAGCTTCTTTTAGATTAAAGTGGCTTGATTACTGTTTGCTTCCATTCCTCAAGCACGATCTCGTCCCCTGACTGCACTGACTGAAATGAGGATCAATCCAATCCCTACTTCCCTGCTGAGGGGACAAGTTTGGGGAGTGGGCTATTCATGTGAATGGGGCCGGAAGTTTGTGGAATGCTGTGGAATTATGGGAGGCAAAGCTTGGAAACATCATGATTCCTGTGGAAATGGAAAACTGTACAAGGGAATTGCAGTCAGGCTTCCATCTATGTTGAAGGTGTTGTGTTAGTGCTAAGAGGTGCATTTCTTAGGAGTGCTTTTCTCTCTGAGCACATCTTAGGATTTCCTTTATGGCTGCTCAAAGATTTTCTTTTCCTCTCTTTTAGAGATTAATCAGGGATATTATTCTTAGGGAGCTCAGTTCCAGCGTGAGAAGTCCAGTGATGTCCTGTTCTCGGTCAGGCGGCTTTCAGAGAAAAAGAGATTGGAAACCATTGCATTCATCTCCCAGCCATTGTAGATGGGTGGATGGAGGCATCACGAGGTCTTCAGAAGACCTCTTGACTGAGAGATCTGAAATAACTTCTCTGAGATCATAAGGGGGAGGGGTTCGGTCCCAATGTTACTGTATTTTTCTTGTCTCACATGTCTCACAATTCATCCTGATTTCTTCATTGCCAAGTTTTGACACAGATGTTTCTTTTCTTTTCTGTCTTTCTTTTTTCTTTCTTTCTTTCCTTTCTTTCTTTTTTTTTTTTTTTTTTTTTTTTTTTTTTATAAGGCTGAATCCTTGGGGCTGTTGCTCACTGTTCTCAGAGCAGCCAGTGCTGAGGTTTTGGTCAGTATTTGAGATAAACTTTTATTAGAGTGTTTCCATTAAGATGCTCCAAGGCCGTTATGTCAAGGAATAGACACATTTATCTTGTCCTGATTTAATTGTAGAAAGGAAAGTTGGTTTTATATGCTATAAAGCTGTTTTCAGGGAAGATAGAGCTTCATATCTATAGTTACAGGCTTTCATTTTGTTGAAACCTTCAGTTTCTCTTAACACTGCTGAGTGTTATAATGCAGTTTCGCTTTATGAGGCCCCTGAAATGGTGGCTTCTGTCACTGCCGGGTTTACCAAATTGACAATGACATGTACAATATGGAGGGCTAGGAGCCAGCTCAGCTGGATTCATGGCAGCAGTTCACAGAATTTGCATGCTCTGCCTTAGGAGACTGCTTTCACATCCGGGAGGATGTCTCTCCCCACCCTTGACCATGTTGCTTTTCTCCTTAACCATACTTCCCCAGAGCCCACCCACGCCTTCTTACTATATCATCCTTAAGTCCTTGACCAAGGTGCTCTGATGAACCAGTCACCTCTAATGGCTCCTCTTAAGATTCTCCTCATTCTCTTAGCCCAGGTCAGTTTAATGTTGGCAAAGGAATAGACCCAGGTGAAGAGAAGTCAGTGTCCTCGCCTCCTCTTCCAATCATCCAACTTTGTGTACCTTGGGCCCCATCTTGCTCCCTGGCTGAACTGACTGAAATGAGACCCATAAATCAATCTCCAGGCTATTGGTTTGCTGAAACATAAGCACCACTTCTTTTTCTGTTGTTGTTCAAAAGGAATTTCTCACTTGAAAACCAAGTGAAGAGCAAACAAGTACCAAAGCATAGAACCTGACAAGTTGAAGACCTCTATGTCCTGGCCTTTTCTACTTCAGAATCAGTGTCTCCTATTGGAATGGCCACAGAAGTTGATTTCTTTCAGACAGTGAGAAAAGATGATTGCCATATATCAAAGTAATAGGTTCCACTCATTTCCCAAGTGCATCTCCTTAGTGCATTCCTAAGATGAGCCCAAGAGAAGCCCTTTCCAAGTCTATCATTAATCTTAAAATGACAAAATTATACATCTACAAATATATCAGGTGTTATTTCAATCTGGGATTAAAAAAGAGTCCTTCTTTTTCATCTCCCCTGAACATGAACCTTCCCATCTTATTTCATTTAACTGAGGTACTCTGGTACTTGGAAGTTAGCTCTGTTCCGTCCTTTCTATCAATTGAAATCCCAACTCTTTTGTAAGGTTTCCTTTGGTGTCAAGCATGGCTCTAACTCTCCTGTATTATACTCCAATTGATTGGTCCCATTAATGGAAGAACCTCCAAAGATGTCTATGTCAATTCTTACTTCATTCCTGCAAATAATCAGGGGACTCCATCATATATACAATACATATGTGTGTTCATATATTGTTTGATGTCCTACTGAGATTATCCATTCCTTAATGACAATGGCTGTGTGTTTAACAGTCTAGGGTTATGACATATATATCTGGTCACTTAGAAAACATTGTTTAATGATAATTATATGGAATTTAGGAATTGGGAGATACCTTGTCCATAACTTGAGAATAAGGAGTTATTTTCTTTTAGGCATAATAAATTGATTCTAGGAAGTTAAGACATTTAGAGATGATACCACTTCGAAAAGAAAACATCAAAAGGATTGCTAATGAGAATCAGTGGAGAAGCTATCCCTCTTATAAAATCCATTATATCTGTACCTTTTTATGGCAAATATTACTTTCTATTTTAAATTATAGTTGAAGGTACAGACATAAGATCTCTGAGGACAGAATTCCTGTTGCAATCATCTTGATTCATTCTTCATATTCACATAAACACCATGTCTTGCAAATATTAAGTACTCAGTGAACTTCTTCTGAATTAATAGTGTTTGGGTGGGCTGTGGAGCCATAATGGAAAGGATGCCGAGAGAATGGCTTTAAATGATATGCTATCTGTGTAGTTGGTTTGGCTCCCTTCCCATAGGTGAAGGCCCCTTTACACCACCTCCTTCCTGATCTCTATCTGAAGGGTCACTTTCTATAGAAAAATGTCATGATCATTATTTTCAGCTTCTCACCTATTAATAGCATGTGTGTAGACCTAATCCTTACTTTGTATTTTTGTACCTTTCTCTTTATCTCTCTCCTCTTATTCTTCCTTTCTGCATCTCTCTTTCCACTCCCATATCTTTCTTTCTGAAACCCTTCCTCCCACACTGATTCACTTTCTTCCTACAGACATGAACATTAAAGAGATGAGAATGAGGTACAACAGATAAATACATATATGGAGTGGGATGGAATATACAACACAGTTATTGAACGTGTCTTTATTCTGTGTATACATTAATGCCTGTTTCATAAGATAATTATTTAGGTAATTTTTAAAGACCAGTTCCTTTTCATAACAGGCTTTCTAGTTAAGTGATTAAATGTAGTATAAAATGACAAAACAGTTATGGAATGTTCAATATACTCATGGGTAATTGCAACAATTATAAACTTAATTCCTTTTTTCCTTTCACAAACATTTATAAAGTACAAACTGTATGCCTGGCAAGATGTAGGACACTGAGCATACAAAATGGTTAAGACATGATTATTGCTTTTAATGAGCTCTACCAAGCAGGAGGGAGAAAAAATGACAAAATCTCACCTCAAAAGGCCCAGGACAATGTTAGTTCTTCAGTCAGATTTTCTAGGAAATGTTCTTGTTTTGTAGAAAAACACTGCATGAAGCTTACTTTCCAGCACTCCAGGGTGAATATGAGAGAAAGAAACCAACTCTGCACCCGCAACGTCATTTCAAATTTATGAGTGTTAATACAATACCTATTTGCTATTCGTTTTACTAATCACACAGAGAGTAGAAATAATGATACCACTGGGCAGTTTCTACTCTGCCTCTATAATTTTACCTGTGTAGTTAGTTCACTTATCCTCAAGCTTCACAGAGCATCAGAATCACCTGGGCAGCTTCTAAGTATATTCTGATATCTTTTATTCTGATATTCTGATTGAGTTGTCTGAGACGTGGGGAGGTTTTTAATCTCTCCAGGTTATTTTAATGTATAAATTGGGTTGAGAAATATTGATGGAATTGGTTATTAATTAGCTGGATAACTCGTCCATAAAAAATAAAATTAATCATAAATAGCAATAACAATAATTAAGAGCATTTACATAGAAGAGGTTGGGGTGGTATAATTCAAATTTTATTTCCCTAAAGGGAGGAAACAAACTAGTGCTTTAGGAAACAGATTTTTCCCTGGCACAAATTCTGAAATTCTCATTCTTGATGACAAATTAAAGGCAGTTTTTTTTTTTTAACCATGGTATGCAAGCTTTATTGAGGTATAATTAACATGTAAAAAGCTGTATGTTTTAATGTATACAACTTGATGTGTTTGGAGGTAAATATATGCCCATGCAACTATCACTCCAATGAAGGCAGTTCTTTAAGGAATTATAGGGCTTTGGTTTTAGTCTGTAGTCCTGAGGTCTTCAAATGACACATAGACAGAACTTAGAATACCATACTGGAGGAGTAATCAGATAGCATTTTCCCTACACCTCATCACACCTCACACTTTGAGGATATTACCTTTAAACAGCTCCTCCTGGGAGCTGGTATTATGTGCACCAAATTTCTACTTCCTTAGGAATACCTGAATGAAATGATCTTGTCACTGCTAATTCATTGGCTTTGAAAACCATGTAGATGAGGAGGGGTAAGGGTATTTTATGATGAAAATAAGGCATATTCTTCTCTATGTAGAAGGGCAGGTGTATTTGAAATCCAAGTCAAGATATTTCTTAGGAAACACTTCTGATTTCCTTTTATCACTTGAACCAGTGCTTAAGACCCCATTTACTAAACTCGAGTGTAACCTAAAATAACTCTGGGCCCCAAAAGTATTTAGGCCCACACTAAGCCATGTAAAAGAAAACTATCTGCCATCCATATCATATCTATTTAAAGAGCTCTTTCAAACCAATAGAAAATTCAAAACACTACAGAAATGGGGTCAAAGGTTATGTAAAGAGTTTACAAAAAAATGACCTAAATAGCTCTTTAGAAAAGAGGGAAGATGCTTAATCCCACTTATTAAAAAATGCAAATTAAAATTACTCTGGTATATCATTTTAAAAATCTTTCATATTGGTAAATATCCAAAAATTATACAGACTGGGAGGAAACATGGACTCTTGTACATTACTGATGAGAGTATAAGTTGACATAGCTCTATGGATGACAGTTTGTCAATATCTAGCAAAATTACAATGCGCATTTGATCTAGCAGTTTGCCTTCTGGAAATTTAACCTGCAGGAATATATAAGGTTACTGCTGCAGAATTATTTGTGAGATCAAAATTTGGATAAACCTAAATGTCTGTATAGTAAAGCCATTATATGTTATATCCATAACACAACACTATGAAGCCATTAAAAAAACCTGGGGGATTGTTTAATTTACCAATTAGGGATTATATGCACCTCCTGTTGAGGAAATAAGGCAAGGTACACACAGACACAGACACACACACACACGTATATAATATGTATACATATTTCTATATATATATATATATAGAAATATGTTTACATATGTATATATAAGTATATGTATGTATGTATGTATAAATGTGTATACATATATGATGTTATGTTGTGGCTTGTTTGTTTTTTTTTTTTTTTTTGATCATCAACCAAATGAAATCCCATCCTAAAGCAAAATGGTCCCCTGGTATGTCTGCCTCTATGGCCAAGTTCAAAACCAAGTTGTTTTTCATATTTACCTACTCTGTGGAAACACTCATTATTGACCTCTCCTATATTGGAGAATGTAAGCAAAAACGATGACTGGAGTTTGGCAGCTTTAGTTGATGGGAAACTCACCCCTCTTCACTGCCAGCCAGGATTGAACATATTGTCTTCTTGAAAAATTCTCCCACATGCTCCAACTTTGAACTAACTCCTTTCCCATAACTCCTGATTCTTCTGGTCTTGGCCTACCTATCTATTCCTCCAGAAAGTATGCTTTAATCCCTTCCCCAAGCACCTGGGGTGTGCTCCCAAGTACCCCTTATTAACCATCAGAACGATCTTTATCCTTTTGTATTGTAATCACCTGTTAACTTCTCTTTCTCCTCAAGACTCCTCAAGACTCCTCAAGTTCCCTGTGGGGCAAGCACTGGGTCTTAACTCACGGTTTCCTTATCATCTGTCGCAGCACCTGCCCAGTAATTTACACTCATAATACTTGTCGAATGAGCGAGTATGGGGCATTTTGTTATCAAAGATCACTCCTAAATCACAATAAGGAAACCATGCTCCCAGTACAAGCTCTCAATTCATTTTTGGAGAGCAGGGAGAATAGGTGGAGAGACATTGAATTTCTCAAAAATAAAATAAACCCTGCAAAGTCATTAGAATGTAAATTCATCAAAAGATAACTCTAAACACATCGTTTTTTGTGTTTGTAAAAGTGTCATCACTTGTGAAGGGAGGAGTGTTACCAGTAACTTCTGTTCACATTCTTCTCCCCTTGCAGGTTATCTAGCAGGTAACCAGGAGCCCTGCCTCTGAGCAGAGTGTCGCAGTGCCATCCTTGCCAGTTTTGCGTCCGTTCTTTTCAAACAAATGGGCCATTAATTTGAAGCATGGTATTTTTGGAAATTAAATAAATCTGTGGGAGAGCACTTAAAATTAACGTTCAGAATTATTGTCAGAGGACCTATTTTCCTCCAACTAAAGTTTACGCATCAACAGACCAATTGCAAGTCATGACAGGGCATGGAGCCAGTTTCTCATCCTTTCAAACTTTAGTGCTCACAATAATACTTGAATTTTATGTGTGTATACACATGCACGCTGCCCAGTTTGGCTGCTGTTCCCCAAAAAGCTGGTGAGTATATGGCTGACCAATGACTCCAGGCATGGTCAGGAAAAAAAAAAGAGAGAGAGAGAGAGAGAGAGAGAGAGAGAGAGACCTCGGTAGATAAAAGCTGTAGTATCCAGAGCAAAAATTAATATTTATAAGCCCCTTCTGACATCTGATTTTATAATTAAAAAGAATATATTAGGTAGGGAAAAGACATTTTGTGGACAAATCCTTGGCTATACTGAAAACATCTTGACTTCCTAAGAGGAGGAGTTTGTTCAAAAGCTTAATGTTTAATGTGTGTTGGTTTCAGTATAGGATTTACTCAACTCTCACTGTGTGTGGAATTTTTCTTCCCTTTGAAAGGAAGTTTTCAAACTAACTTCACTGTTCTTTCTTGGTTGAATCTTTTCTTTGCAATGGAAATGCAGGGGGAAAGATTTGGGATGTCTTTATTAATACCAAATAATCAAAACTACCTTCTTTACCCTCTCCCCGGCCTTTCCTTTCGACCAACTTTTTCTCTGGTACTGACTTTAGCAGCTGCCAGAGAGTAAATGCAGAACAAATGAAGAAAATGCCAGACTCTTTCTTCTGCTCTAACTCATCTCTCAGAAGAGGTTGGCTCATGACCTCTAGACCTTGGCAGGCAGAGTTGTGCCTTCTTCTTTTCCCACTACTTCCTGCAGGAATTTGTATGTTCCCTAGGAGTTGAATAAGTGTTTTAAAACAAGCAGTGTGATGGTTGAAGCTTGGAGTAGAGCCCATTATGAGTTGAAAAGAATTCCCAGCTGCGTTTTCACTAGTCCAGAACCCAGCTGCAGCAGTGTGCAGGGGACTCTATTTCTTAAGCCCTGTATGTATATGTACATATTCACATCAGTGTATATGAGTGCATGACTTTGAAGCAGTTAGGAAGCCCTGAACCTTAGAGATGAATTCATTTTCTTTGTGATATAGACCTGAGTATCTACAGAGGCAGGGTAAATACATCATACTTCTCTGTTTATTAAATTGTAAAGATTCCCAGCATGATTTCAGGCATTAGGGGTATCAAAAGAAATCCAAAGCACAGAATCTTCACGTCAAGGCAGGTAAGGGCATGGAAACAAAAAATTATGATTCAAGGTAGGTCAAGGGATATCACCATACATTGAAAATAAGAGCAATGAAGTTTAAAGTGGATTCAAGATTAGTGTATAAAAGGACTCCTTCTCTCTGGCCTTCGATAACATAGTCTAAGTCTGAATTTCCTCCTTACTGGGGGAACTGATTCTGAAATATATGCTGAATTTCCCTTTAAGATGACACATAAACAAGGGAGAGCTAATTATACTGAAATGAAAAGGAAAATTTGGAAGTGAGGTGCAGAGTGAAGGCAATGCTCTTCTAAACAAAAAAAGGAAATTATAACTTTGGGTATCCATCACTTTTCAGTGGATCAACAGAAAATGAACTTCTGGAGCCTAACCCGGAAGACAAAGTCAGAGTTAGAAGAAATGTGTCTCCAACTTTCTTAAACAGTGCTTATGTGATAAGGAATAGGTCCACCATTTGCCACTTTAATTACAAAGTATAATCAGTCCAAATAAAAGCATCCAGCCCAATATCCCCCATCATCAAGCATGATGCCATTTGTATCTTGACCAGTGTTCCACATCATCTGACACTAACTATAACCCATATTGGGTTTCTGAGTGCCTGATTGAATGACCTCAGATTTCTGTATCAAGTATTGAACACCGGTTTTCCCCAAACCCTGAGCTTAGGTTTTGCTCTCTTTGTTTACTGGTTCACCCTAGCGTCTTCATTATCTGTCAAATTAGGAGCTTTTGAAACATTATCTTCCATGGAATCATTCACAACCTCCTTGAAAATCCTAATGCATGAAAGGAGTTTTAACACTAAAAGAGCAAACAACAAACTCCTCAACAAATCACAAGGGGAAAACATAGCAAAGGCTAAAATGACCAAATGTCTAAATGTCCTCAAAAAACCTGGGCAGGATGGAGGAGGAAGAAGGCAGTTTGGGAAAGGCGTTGTTATGCCTAGAAAGACAGAGACAATGTTTCAGCCTTAATTGCCAGCAATTTTCTCTGCATTCATTACACTCATTCACAAGCCTCGTATTATTTTGATGTCATTATTCTGCGGATGGCCTTGGTTTTATTTTTTAGAATACAAGAAAGGGACAAAAAGAATTTCATCAGGAGCCTGTCAGGCAAGCATTCTCTTCTCAGAGGAAGTGAGTGGTTGAATCTGTGTCAGCAGAACTATTCATTACAGACAATTTCCCTAGAGCTAGAAACCCAGTGTTCAGGGTGTGACTTGTGGTCTTCTTGTTCTCAGTATCGAGAGTGGGGTCAAATTTGGGGTCTGATTCCTGAGTCTGTGCTGGGCCACAGTTCCTTGGCAGCAGCATTTTTATGATGAAAGGAAAATACACAGCTGACTAGGATTTAGAGATTTGCTCAAGGTCAAAGGGGGCACCTCCATGTGACAAGCTTCCTGTGAAAAGCCCAGGGCACCAGCAGAATCAAAGCTATTTGTTAAGGCATATCAGGCAGCCAAGAGCATCCATTAAGACTCTTTGTAGAGAGTTTAGGGTATTAAATGAAACAGAAGATATGGCCTCTTCTTTTAGGAGCGTGAAATCTAATGGAGGGAAAAATACACAGGCAAGAAAATGGGACAGTTATAAATGAAAATAGATAGGAACACTTATACAGGATAGCAGCAGAAATATGCAAAGACCATCACTGTGCTAACTGGACATGTAGAGAGATATATACTTGTGTGCTAAAATAGCCTGGTAGTTGCTGGGGTGGGGAGAGTCTGTGTGACCTTCAAAGTGAAAAATAAGATTTTTGGAAAGATACATTAGCTTCAGGTTTCTTGATGACCCATTCCCCCTCTGAGGTCTGTATGCTATGTATCCTCTCCACTCTGTCTTGTGTTGAGAATGACTGAACCTGATGCCAGAAAACACAGTATGCGAAGAAAGGAAGCAGACACTTGGGATGGGGGTGGAGAAGGGGTTAAAACAATGTGAAGGAGGGATTTTATGGAGAATTTGCCAGCAATTGATATGGTAGGCATGTGCAGCTCTCCAGAGGGCTAGAAATGTGTGCCCATACCTGTAGACAAGGCATAGGAACAAATTAACCAGACTAGAGACACCTACCACAATTTGATTATGTCCAGTAGATTATATTACATGAATCTGAGGTAAGGAACTAAGAATAGTTTAAGGATTTCTTTGTAACATTGGCCTGGCTGAGAGAAGGGATCAGCCACGCAGTTACAGGCCCTTCCACACCCCATCCCTGCTCTACAGACAAACTCAGTTCTTCCAGAGTAGAAGGTAAAGGGAGTCAAGGCAGGGCATGAAGGATCAACCAACCCACCATCCAGTAAAGAAGGCCATGTGACTATCCAACCTGCTTCCTACCCTGGATGGACAGAAGGGCTATATTACAGAGATGTGGATGCCTGTTAAGCATAGGGTGTGTGACAGCCGGAGGAGTTGGTCTGATGAAAGAGTCCAGGGAGCATGACCTCACAAATTTACCTTCAGCGACCATTCCTGATGGATTGCCCAAAGACCTTTCTGTACTGTTTGCACAGCAAGCTTGCTTTTGGTGAACATGCATAGTGGATTATGATAAAACCATACTGTTTTTTATCTGCATTAGAATTGCATCCAAAACATGATACTTCCTTCATCCAGTGTGCAACCCCTCACATATAAACTTCAACAGGGAAAGGGGAAGGCCTACAACTCCTCAGGTCTCCCTCTTCCAAAGCCTTCACTGTGAAGTGACATTCATTGTCCTAAACTCTAGGTAAGAAAATGGTATAAAGTATCCCAGAAACCCTCTCCAACAACTTTCCACTGCCACCATCCCTGGTTGATAACCTTTTCACTCATTTGCGCTAGAGGAAGGAAGAATTCTGACGATGGTAAAAACATATACATTAACTAGTTACTAAAAGTATTATTCACTTTATCTCCAAATAAATGCCCCCAAAGCAACTTCAGGGGCAGATTTCTTCATCCTCTGTTGCTTTTTCTTGCAAAATCAATTCTTTTAAACTATAGACATAGATAAAATTAACATCAAGCATAATCAGAAAAGGTGAGCTGAAAGAATTAATTACACATCCTTAAAAACATGCACCTATCAATACTCCTTTTTATAAATTATTACTTTTAAAATTATGTTTTGTTTCATGATGTTTGTATTTCGGAAACCAACTTTGATAATCTTTTCTTCACTAGGGATACTATGGGGTAAAGAACTTACACTAGCCACGATCGAGGGTTTGTAACTTGTGCCTTTTAAAAAAAGAAAATATTATAAGTGGCAGCAGGAATAATGAATCACTAAACTGTAATGGCAGAAATCCTGGGGATTTTTCATGGAAGGGTTAGAATTCCCACAAACTGCCTTCCTTCTACTAGCGGCCTTCAACCCAGTGTATGGGGGAGAAGTTTTGCTCTCAAATGAGGGCCCTCCATCACCAGGTGGAGAACTGAGTGTGTGGAGTAAGTGTCATGAAGGAGCACAGAATTCATATAATTTTCTTCACAATTAAAATTTCTTGCTAACAGTTTGTAAGTGGATTCACAAGAGGTTAATTCTACAGAGAGCAGGAGGGAAATAACTATTAAAAACGGGACAATCACAATTCACCACAGGAACATTTGCCAACACAAAATTTTGGCCCAAGGTACTAATATTGAGCTGCAGATTATAACGTTTAGTATGACCGTGGCTGTCTACAATTAATTGAAAGGAAATCATTTCCTAATTAGGATTGCCTCCTATCCAGAGCCTGGGGTTAAAAGAAGGAAGGGGAAAAAAGGAAAGGAAAAAACAAACAAACAAAAAACAAAAAAATAAAAAATAAAAAAAAACTTCTGCATGCTAATTTCATGATCTTTTGTATTTTTAATGCTCAGCTGGCTTAAAGTAGCTCTAAGAAAATGAGATCTGAGCCTAAAAATTTAAATATGGCATTAATTCTTTTTCTAAAAATTAGATTATTGATTCTCTAAACATTTGGTTGCCAAATAGCACTTGTCCCTGGGATTGAGTCTTATTGCATAATACTGAGGAAGTATCAAAATCAGGAAGAACTGAATTTCACTCCAAGTTTTTTCCAAGTACCTAAACAAAGAACACTTCTCCTTTGAGGTCTTTATCTGTTCTTCCTCCCTCAGGAGGGGTAAAGGTTGTTGCAGAAGAACACAGGCCTTGGTGTCAAGGGATAGATGATTCAGATCCACCCCTGATTAGCTCTAGGTCTTGGGAGAATCACTTAATCCCTGTAAGCCTCAGTGTGCACATCATACAAAGGGCATAAACCTACCCTACATATCTATCTTAAAGGTCGTAATGAAAGTTAAATGATATAACACACCCAAAACTGACTAACAGAGGATAGAAGATCACCTGGTTCCCACATTTGTCCTCAACAAGCTATTTATTCACTAGCCACCAAAGAACAGTGTGCCAATAAGAAATCTTTTCACTCCACATAATAGCCAATACAACTCTAAGTGGTTTGAATAAGAAAAGGAACTCATTAGCTCACATCCTTGAAAGTCTAAGGATAAGGCTGGCTTCAGGCATGGCTTAGTCCAGAGACTCAAATCATGGCTTTGGATTCAGTTCTCTGTGTGTTGGACTTCAATGTTTTCTGTGCCAGCCTCACTCTCTGGCTGGCTTCCCTTGAGGCAGCAGGAGGGTTACAGCCCAAAGCCTGGCATCTGCATACCACCATAGTCTGTGGAATAATAACGACAACATTGGAAACAACAGCTGCTACTGTCTACTGATCTGTGCACTAGGTACCTCTTCTTTCTTTCTTTTCTTTTTTTCCTTATTGTATATACTTAAGATGTACCACTTAATGATTTGATGTATGTGTATGTTGCGAAATATTCACTACAATCAAAGTAATATCCATCTCCAGTGCCTTTCTAAGCAATACATACACACAGGTACAGAAATAGATATAAGTATATATGGGAGTATATCTGTATTGTATATACTTCTACAGTCTCATTGTGTCTATTTTACACAAGAAAAGGCTGAGACACAGGGGCGCCTGGGTGGCTCAGTCAGCTGAGCCTCCAACTTTGGCTCAGGTCATGATCTCATGGTTTGTGAGTTGGAGCCCTGCATCGGGCTCTGTGCTGACAGCTCAGAGCCTGGAGCCTGCTTCAGATTCTGTGTCTCCCTCTCTCTCTGCCCCTCCCCTGCTCATGCTTTGTTCTCTCTCTCAAAAATAAATAACATTAAAAACAAAACAAAAAACTGAGACACTGAGAGGTTAAGTAATATTCCCAAGGTTTTTCAGCTAGATGGTCGTGCAACTGAGACTCAGACCCAGTCTAGAGCTAACTTTTGTGCTTATAACTTCTCTGAAGAAGCCTCAACTAAGAGCTGCCAACAGGTCATTGTTTCTGGGTTATGTACCTCTTCTTGAACCAATCACTATGGGCTGCCGGGAACAGCATATGTTGATTGGCTTGAAGCTATTAGCATCCACCCTGGAGCTGAGAGTCTGGTCAGTCCGTTAACAGCACCCGGCTGACAAGGGTGCAGGAGTACTTACCAAAAGGGACTGTTAAAAGAAGAGGGTATGGATATTAGGCATGTTCCCTAAAGGGTTATGGATAGAAACTGTAGATGGAGCCTCCCAACAAGCTTACAATTTAGAAGGAAAGATAAACACGTATGTGGTACCACAGTCTAAGGTGCTCAACAACATCGCTTAACAACACTGCAGCAGATTGCTTACTGTCTACATGGGATCAGGGTGCCAGCACATGGGCTCTGATTGGTAAGGCCCTATTCTTTGCCTTCTCTTGCCTTCAGTTGCTCCCTTCCTATTTTTATCCATCCATCCATCCATCCATCCATCCACCCAACAGATCAGAGCACGAACCTTGTGCCATGTATTGGCGACACTGGGAGTTCTGGAGTGAACAAGGTGGGCACACTCGCTGCTTACATCACAGAACAGTGGAGGAGCCACTGTTGCAATTACTGTGTAACAAGCCATTGCAATAGGGAGCTGTGGTTAGGAAAGCACAAGGTGGTATACAAATTCATATCAGAGGAATATAACCTAGGTGTGGGGTAAGAGGAAGTTTCTGGGAATAAATGACCCCTAATTTGAGACTGACAAGTTGGCTAAAAATAGAAGATGGAGATAGGATCCCAGAAACTCTGTCCTGTGAATACTCTGGCCAGCTGTCTTCTGTGAGCCTTATAGCAATGGCCTTCCCTGATGCCTACATCCTCAAAGCCTCCATTACATTTCTTCTAAAGAAAATTAAAATACAAGGGTAATGAACTGACTTACCTATGCTTTATTTTGGTAAGATTGTGCATCACTGAATCATGCTCAGGGGTCTCAGGGGCTTAGGGGGTTGAAAAACTGGGTGAAAATGGAAGATCTTCCTTGCAGAGGGCAAAGAAGCTGAGCAAGATGGCTCCTGGTCTCCTTTCCCTGATTTGACCAGACTGGCTCTTCTTGTATACTTTATATAGTGGAAAACATGGGTATATATTATTGGGGAGCTTAAAAATAAATTTTGAATAACTCTGAGATAGCATATGGATTTATTAGACAGAGTTCTTCAAATTTATTGTTCCAGAACATTTCTCTATATTCTAGCAATCAGGTCCTTGACCAAGAGTATAAGCATTATCATGACACAGTCTCCATGACAAAATCCAGATTCATCTTTTGTATTTCAATTACATGCCTTTTCCAGGAATTCAGCCCCCTAAGGCACTATCTGGATGTGGCAAGTAAGATATTGAAACCTGAGGTTTCAACACGTGCAATAAGATTTCAATAAAGAAAAGTGGACTTTTGCTGGGGGTGATCAGTGATGCTTTCACAGACGTGGGGGCTTCTGAACTGGATTTTGCTGGTTATCAATAGTCATAGGTAAGAAAGAGGAGGGCTTTCCACATGAAAGGGAAAAATGGAAAAAAAAATGGAGGCAGGAACACAAAGCATGTTTGGAGAACAGTACAAAGGATGATTTGGCCGGAGCCTAAGTACTGTGTGGAGTTGTTATATAAGATTAGACTAAAAAACTAGCTTGGATCAACATGGTAAGGTCCAAGAATGACAAATAATTCACCTTCCCTCCTGAGGACATTTGTACTTGCTGTTTTCTCTATTCAGATGCTTTTCCCACAGATCTCCAGATAATGAGGTTCTGCTTGTTATGTAGGTCTTTAATCAAAGTCATTTCCTCTAAAAAGTCTACCTTGACCAACTTGTTAAAGCAGTTCCCTTTCTATGCAGCAACTCACTCTCTACCCATTACAGCACTTCTTTTCCTTCATAGCACCAGGTTATCTTCTTCATTTGCTTGTTTTACTGCCTATCTTATCAAAAGCCATGAGAACAAGAATCCTTTCTATCTTGTTCACTGTCAAATCCCAACATGGCACATATTAGGTGCTCAATAAATATTTGTTCAGTGAGTGAGTGCATGAGTTGTTCTTTCATCAATGAATTAAGAGCTATAAGAATTTTTGAGTAAGGAAATGAAACAATCCCAGCAGTATACGAAAACAGTTCATATGATAGCAGATTTTAGGATGGAAGGAGGCAGTATGAGATTAAGGGCAGGAACATCAATAGGAGGCTCTTTTAATAGTCCAGAAAAGGGCTCAGCCCCCAAACTCTGGCAGTGGCAAATGGGCCTGGATATATGGGCTGGATGAGAGAAGTGTGAAGATCAAATGCATGCCATTCTGGGACTGATTAGATATGGAGGGCGAGGCACAGCTGGGAATTAAGGGAATGGTGAGACTGTACTTGGAAAGAGAAACTTTGGGAAAAGGAACTAGCTTGGACAGAGTTCAATTCGAAGCATCCTGAGCTTTAAGTGACACATCATTTGGAAACGAAGTAGAAAATCAAGTAGGAAATGTGTGATCTTGCCTAGAAAAACGCACTAGGGGAGGAAATAAAGATCTGGTAGTTAATAGCTCAGAAGCGGTAGTTGATCCCTTGAGAGTGAATAAGGTCTCTGAGGGAAGGTACAGAAAGAAATGAACAGAGGGCTGAGAATAGTGTGGATGAGAAAAAGGATGGGGCACAGCAGGAATGGAAAGAGCAAATTGTAAAGAGAGGATTTCAAAGTAGCCGTAAGGTGCCAAGAGATGGAGGATGAGGATAAGAAGACAGGAATCTCCCCCTTCTGTCCCTGCAAGAGGAGGTACAGTATTTGGTGCACTCTACTGTTTGTCATCATCAAGACCCTCTGCCGCATCACCATGCTTGCTAGAACCCTGTGGCTCCCCACATATAAATTCTGCATAGCTCCTCAGCAAGCACACCTGTTCAAAGACCCTCCATAATTTAAAAACTCAGTTGCTCTTTACTGCTTTCCCATATGTGAATTTTTTCCTTAATATCCCACACCGTATGGTTAAGATCTAGTTTGAATCTCTTAATTGCTAGACATCAACAGTAGAGCCATGCAAATCACAATAACCGTAGTAATAGTCCATAACAGTTAATCATTTACACCTAATCTCATTAACATTGCTATTGCTTGTCATCACTGTGTACCTATTTTAAGGATATAAGAAGGAAAAAAAAAAAAGATAATGACTTCTTTTTCCTTTTTCAAAGTCAGGAACTGTCTTTCTCATCCTCTCTGGAATGTGTCTCTACAGCCTTGTTTTTTTACTGAGGTCTCACTGAATTTCAGTGACAGTAGAACCTCTGGTGCAGGAAAAAAAAGAAAAAAAAAAACTCTATAGCACCAAAATTATGCAGAAGCATAACTAAGGAAATTTAGAGCTTCCACCATCCCTTGAGGACTCCCCTACCTAGAGTCAAGTTAGGTGATAACAACTGCTGCCCTACAGGACTTTAAAAATCAGAGTGATCCAACACCTCCTCAGTCAGCCACATTTATTGAGCACATGTTATGTGTATGCACAGAAAGTGTGAAGAGTGTGAGGGGGGTTGACACCAGCCTTGGGCAGCTCACGGGCCGGGGGAGGGGCAAGCCTGGTGCCATGATGATTGTGAGATAAGATGGAAGATGGGGGACCTGCAGCTTGTGCCCCTGAGCCCTGGCAGTACTTTGTAACCCAGCCGCGGGCAGCAGATGAGGCAGATGGGCCACCAATGAGGACGGCAGGAGCCAAGACAAAAGCCAGAGAAGAACAGGGGTCCATGTCATAGTCCTGGATTTTTTGGGCTCAAGACATTGCTCTTTACTGCTTTCCTGTATGTGGTTTTTTCCCTTAATACTCCACACCTTATGGTTAAGATCTAGTTTGAATCTCTTAATTGCTGGACATCAACAGTAGAGCTATGCAAATCACAATAACCGTAGTAATAGTCCAAAGTAGTTAATCATTTACACCTAGTCTCATTAACATTGCTATTGCTTGTCATCACTGTGTACCTATTTTAAAGGATATAAGAAGGAAAACATTGATTTGAGTACAAGACCCTATGGCTATGAACGAGAGTTATGTAGCCACTGAACTAAATTAGTCTTTCTGAGGAATGGCATCATTTGGGACAAGAGGGAATCTGAGACCTAGTGCCCAAGAGAAAATTGCTTCTGTCCCATATTGGAAACTTGGTATTTGTCCAATATACATGTAGGGTGAGGATGTCAGTTGGTATTTAAAAATTAGGAAGAATATAGTTGTCATATGTCTGTTTGAGGTCTCTCACGAGTCACTTGGGGGTTTTTCTACCCTCTGAGATTTAGGTAAACTTTCCTCAAATATCCACCCTCACAACTAGGGATTATTGAGGGCCCACAACTACTATACTCTTCCAGGCTTATTTTTGA
This sequence comes from Acinonyx jubatus, assembly GCF_027475565.1. Classification (NCBI taxonomy): domain Eukaryota; kingdom Metazoa; phylum Chordata; class Mammalia; order Carnivora; family Felidae; genus Acinonyx; species Acinonyx jubatus. The sequence goes on along the minus strand of NC_069380.1, from coordinate 167,289,961 downwards.
TGGCTGTCTCTGACTCCACTCCTGCATCGATGTCCTCACCAAACCATGGATCTAACTTGGATGCAAACCCTATCCCTCATTAACTTTCACACGAAATCCAATCACACAGAGTTCTATCATAATTTTTGTAGTTTTATTGAATATTTGTGGAGGGCACGGGGCAATCACATCCATTCATTTCTTGAGCACCTACTGTGTTTTAGTTGCTGTCATAAGTGCTTTGGATACAACAGTGATAAAAAGACGAAATTCCTATCTTCCTACAATTTCTAATCAGTGAGACAGATAGATAATAAACTCCAAGAAGGGTGTAACCATCTGCCAGCTTCCTGTTCCCTAGTCATTGCACCCCTCCTCTTCCACTAGAGCCACTGTGTCATGCTCTGTAGCTTTCTGAAGACCATACTCTGATGTGTGACTTCATGGCCCCACCAGGTTGCTTTGTCTTTCACAGTCCCCCAGCCTTAGAATTCTAGCAGACAAAAATGTCTCTGTCTTGTTACACAAGATTGTCTAAATCTATAGAGCTAGACTGGCAAGAACTCGTAGGTGCCCAGGCCACCCTGCTGCCAACAGGAACTTAGGATGGTGGATGGGACAATGAGATGAACATAGAAATTTGGGATCAGGCAGTTCTGGGGTCAAATTTCTGCCCCTTGCAGGTTGTACTACATTGCAAATACTCTTTAATCTTTCTAGGCTTTGATTTTTCTCATCTTCAAAATGGGACCATTAATAACTTCTCCTTAATGTGAGAGTAAAGAGTATATGTGATAAAACATAAAAGTTACCAGCACAAGATTGGTCTTCCAATATAACTAGTTTCCTTTGGGTTCTAGAGAGATTCTGCAGTAGACCAAGAAAAGGAATCAATCAGAACTCAGGACCAGACACAGAAAAGTCATATGGTCCAAAGAGAGAAAAGGTTAGCACTTGATGCACTTTAAGGAGCAACACAAATATTTATAGGTCACCCTTCGCACCCTCTGGTGAGCAGTAGGGTAACTCGGTCCAATGTCATGAACTAGGTGGGAGATGTAACTAAACACCTCCTTCCCACAGACCTTGGAGCTATGCTTATAGCTCTCACTCCTGCTCCAACAATGCTGGTTTAAGATGGAACTGAACTAGAACTAAGCACACAAAGGGAAGTCATCAGTAAGCCAATGAGTGAGTAGCTGGCACACAGAGAGAGAGAGGGCAAGGTGAGAAGACAATAAACATTGTGAGGAGAGTAGAGGTTGGATATCCCACCTAGCAAGTATGAAAGCCCCAAATATTCCCCAAGAGCAGAGGATGCCCGAGGTGGCCAGGGCTGGCAGAATTCTGACATTTAGTGTAGAAGCAGGCTACTGGCTCTTAGGGCATGGCCCACTGGGGTTGGGAAGCTGAGATTCTCAGAGTCTTCAGCTTTCAAGGGCTCCGAAAGGTCACCTAGTCCAGGAGTTCCTAAACACGGCCCCTGACATGGCACTACTGAATATGAATCCCCCAGGTTTGAGCCAGGCCACACACTTAAATATTTCTTGGGTGATTCTTGTGGCTTGGGGTGGGGACCCGAGATTCTACATCCCTTTCTCTCTCTTTTTTAAAAAAATATTTATTTATCTATTTTGAGAGAGGGAGAGAGAAAGAGCATGCATGAATGAGAGAGGAGCAGAGAGAGAGAGGGAGAGAGAGAATTCCAAGTAGGCTCCATGCGGTTAGTATAAAGCCCATTGTGGAGCTCGATTTCATGAACCCTGAGATCATGGCCTAAGCCGAGATCAAGAGTCAGACATTTAACCAACTGAGCCGCCCAGGTGCCCTGAGCTTCTACATTTCTAACAAAACTCCCCGCAGACGCCTATGTTGCCAGTTCATGGACCATATTTTGGGTAGCAGGGTCCTGACAGACTCCCCAGCAGACGCTTGAATCTTTTCTTCTGTATCCCCACCAGGAAGTCATTTAACCTATACTTGATTATCTCCTGTGAAAGAAATCTCATTACTTCTGATGGGGCCCTTTCAAACTTTATCCCTCCTGGATAAACACCTGTGTGTGTATGTGTGTTTCCCAAGCCCCGCTATTGATATTTCTAGCCTACTCTATCTTTTGGCAGCTCTGCCAGAAAATTCTTACACATGTTTTTCTATCATTTATCTTTTTAAAGGTTATTATATTAACTATAGGTTTTGGTTAGACAATATGGAAAATATATACAGAGAGAAGGAAAAACCTATAACAACCATTAACACTACCAACTAGACATACTTGTTCTTGAAATATTGGAACATTTCCTTCTAGTTCATTCTTATTGTGTTTTTAAATTTATTTTCTTTTCTTTAGGGAGAGAGTGTGAGTGGGGGAGAGGGGCAGAGGGAAAGAGAGAGAGGGAGAAAGAGAGAGAGAGAAAGAGAGAGAGAATCTCAAGCAAGTACCATGCTCAGCATGGAGCCTGATATGGGCTTCATCCCACAGCCCTGGGATCACAACCTGAGCCCAAGTCAAAAGTCAGACACTCAACTGACTGATCCACCCCAAGGCCTCTTTCTTATCATGGTTTAAAAATCTGATTCCAGGGCACCTGCGTGGCTCAGTAGGTTAAGCATCCAACTTCAGCTCAGGTCATGGTCTCGCGGTTCCTGAGTTGGAGCCCCACGTCGGGCTCTGTGCTGACAGCTCGGAGCCTGGAGTCTGCTTCGGATTCTGTGTCTCCCTCTCTCTCTGCCCCTCTGTCTCTCTCTGTCCCTCCCTCACTCATGCTGTCTCTCTTTCTCTGTCTCCAAAATAAATAAACATTAAAAAAAATTAAAAATAATTTTAAAAAAAGAAAAAAACATCTGATTCCTGTGTCTTTCTCCCTCAGAGCCTCAGAGAACACAGCTCAGCTCCATCTCTCCACTGTCTGGCAGCTTCGGGCAATGGGCAGCAGTTCTCCCCTGGCTGATGCTCCAGTGCCTGTCTTTCCCCCTGACCTTGCAGCCCCCGCTCCTTGCAGGAGCAAAGTTTGGGCAGAGATGAGAGGGAGGAAAACCCAGGCCCTCTGGGTGACATGGCACTGCTGGCACTCACTGAGCAGTGGGCTGTTGTTCAAGTCATCAGAATGGCTTTACAATGAGCCATTCTGTTTCTTTCACTTGATACTGCTTGTCACCAACAAGTAAACATTTTAAGTCATCTGTGACCACAAAACAGAATGCTTTTCACTTGAAGAGTAGATTGGCTCATAGCCAATCATATCTTCGCCCTCACTCAGTTGTGTTAGTGTTCTGATCTCCTGAGCGTGGGCTCATGTGTTGGAACACCAGGGTTGAAATCCTGGCTCCATCATTTGTTGCTAACTGAAAAGTTGGACAGGTTACTTAACCCCTCCATGCTTCAGTTTTCTCATCTTTAAATGAAGATAATAATACCACCTACCCCACAAGATTACTCGGATTACATGTGTTAATCCATATAAGGTTTTTAAAATTTTTTTTAATGTTTATTTCTTTTTGAGAGAGAGAGACAGAACATGAGCAGGGGAGGGGCAGAGAGAGAGGGTGACACAGAATCTGAAAGAGCCTCCAGGCTCTGAGCTGTCGGCACAGAGCCTGACACGGGGCTCAAACTCACCAACCGCGAGATCATGACCCGAGCCAAAGTCAGACACCTAACCACCTGAGCCACCCAGGTGCCCCTATCCACGTAAGGTTTTTAGAACAGTGTCTGCCTCATGGAAGAACTCAGGAGATGGTATCTAAAATGCACACACACAAATAGCCACGAAGTCAAGTTTAATGGATAAGATTTATTGAGATAAGGGGTAAGTTTGGTGCTTATTTCCATGTTTTAACCTTGAGAAAGACCTGGCTAAGAAAAACTTCACCAAGTGCCCAGAGCCAGCTGTGATAAGGAGTATGTTCTTCTTCGGAGGCCACAGCAGAGACTCTTATCTGCCGTCCTGCGCCTGTGCAGGAGGGGCTGGGCTCTAAGCTCTGAGCACAGAAGCTGGGAACAGAACAGGTGCTCAGTAAATGTTGAGCAGTGAGAACTGCTGTTGCCACCTCCCTCACTTTTGCTCATTCTGCCCAGTGGGCAGATTTAGAAAGTTCCCTGGATACAGGGGAAAACCTGGGAAATTGATACTATTTTGGGGGTAGGCCAGGTTCTCCCTGGGACAGGACGTTGAAGATTTTGTGTCACTGTCTCTGCATGTTGCCGAGACCTCTGTCTGAGCGTCAGATGCTCTGAGTCTTGAGAGCTTTGCTGAGTCCCCAGGGAGTCACTGGCTCCTCTCTGAGCAATTACTGCATTACTGCAATTATAGCTGGTTTTCTAGAGAGCTGCTAAATGGCACCCTGATGACTAGAAAAAGATAATGTTCAAACCTATACACCTAACTTCCTATTAGAGAATTACTTAGACATGGGAGACAATCTGGCTCATTAATAAATAAGTTCATTTCTGCATTTCCTAATCCAGACTACCTCAGTAAAGCTTACCCCATACACTGATCCATGAATTTATAACCCTTTCTTTTTTTTTCCTCTCTGTCCATCCCTTTATTTTTTTAACAGCTTGATGGAGGTATAATTGATATACAGTAAACTGCATATATTTTAAACACAATTTTATAAGTTTGACATACAGACATCTTTGAAACCATCTCCACAATCAAGTTAATGAACTTGTCATGTCCATCACCCCCTAAATTTTCCTTATGCCCCTTTGTAATCCTTCCCTCCTACTTCACATAGTCTCAGGCAGAATCCTGGGCAGTCACTGGCCATCACTGACCTGTCTTCTGTCATTATGGATTAGTGGATTTTTTTATAACTTTGTATAAATAGAATAATGCAGTATATACTTAATTTTTTTTCTTGCACTGGCTAGGACCTCTGTTATGATATTGAATAGGAGTGGTGAGAGCAGATATCTTGTTTTTGATCTTGGGGGGAAAGCTTTCACCTTAGCTGTGGATTTTTTTTTATAGATGCCCTCTAAGGAAGCTTTCTTTTACTCCTTATTTGTTAAGAATTTTTATCAAGAATAGGGGTGCTCAGATGGCTTAGTCAGTTGAGCATCTGACTTTGGCTCAGGTCACGATCTCGCGGTCTGTGGGTTCGGGTCTTGCATTGGCCTCTGTGCTGACAACTCAGAGCCTGGAGCTGCTTCGCATTCTGTGTCTCCCTCTCTCTCTCTGCCCCTCCCCTGCTCATGCTCTGTCTCTCTCTCTCTCTCTCTCAAAAATAGACATTAATTTTTTTTAAAGAATTTTTATCAAGAATAGATGCTGGATTTTGTCAAATACTTTTTCTGCATTTATTGAGGTGACACAGAATAAGTTCATTAAAAAGACACATTGACTTGTGAATGCTAACCCAAGCCTACGTTCCTGGGTAAACTGCCCTTGATTTTGATGTATTATTCTTTTTATCTGTTGTTGGATTTGATTTGCTACAATTATGTTTAGAATTTTTGCATGTATATTCATGAGGGGTGTGGGTTGGCAGTTTTCTTTTCTTGCAATATCTTTGGTTTTAGTATCAAAATCATGTGCTGGCCTCATAGAATGAGTTGGCAAGAATTACCTCCTCTTTGGTTTTCTGGGCGAGTTTTTATAGAATTGGTCTTATTTCTTCTTTATGTATTTAGTAGAATTTACCAGTCAAGGCATTTGGAACTGAAGGTACAAGGGGTAGGGTGAGGAAGGTTTTAAATTACTGAATCTATTTCTTCATTTCTGTAATAAATATGGGTCTGTACTAGTTATGTGTTTTTTCTTGGCTAAAGGAAAACCTTGTCTTTCAAGGAATTTGTCTGTCTTATCTAAGTTTCTTAATTTATTGGCATAAAACTGTTTAAAATATTCCCTTATTATTCTTTAAATATTTATAGAATCTATGATGATGCCTTCTCTTTCATTTCTGGTATTGATAATTAGTACTCATTGGTTACATTCCTTTAATCCTGATTAATGGGGCTAGAGATTTATCAATTTTATTGATCTTTTCTAAGAAATGGCGTATAATTTCAGCAATTTTTTTTCTATCACTTTTGGTTTTCTATTTTATCGATTTCTGCTCCGATCTTTTATTATGTCCTTTCTTCTGTTTACTTTGAGATTCATTTGGTCAATTACAGTTATAATCTTTAGAATTTTGATTTGGATCTTTTTCTATCTTAACTTTTTGAACATATGTAATACTGTTATGTATGTTTTGCTGTCCTTATCTGCTAATTCTAACATCTTTGTCTGTTCTGTATCAGTTTAGGTGGATTGAATTTTCTCCTTATTATGGTTCATATTTTTCTATTTCTTTGCATGCCTGGTAATTTTTTATATATGCAAGCTCTTATGAATTTTACCTTTTTAGGTGCTGGATATTTTTGTAAGCCTATAAATACACTTAACCTTTACTCTGGAATGTAGTTATTTGGAAATAGTTTGGCCCTTTAATATCTTGCTTTTAATATTTTTAATACTTAATATTAGATATTACATATCTATTAATCTGGATGAAATATTAGATATTTAATATTAGAACTAGAATAATGTTCAATCTAAGGATATTTGCTTTCTACCACTGAGGTAAGATTTTCTGTGTACTGTCTTTAGTTCCGTTATGAAAACCATGAGGTTTTCCAATTTGGCTGGTTAGAACAGACACTATTCCCAGCCCTGTGTGAGCACCAGGCAGTTGCCACTTGTCTTTTTAATGTTTCTTTCTCTTACATCAAGTAGTTTTGCACACACATGTTCTGCCCAGACTTCAACTGAGGCAGATTCTCTGCATATCACTACAGTTTTGCTCTGTGAAGCAATCTCGGTCCACTGACCAGTTAGTGGCCTTGATGTCTCTGGATACCCACCTCCATCTCTTCAACTCCAGGAAGCCACGAGACTCCAAATGGGTTTCCTCTCCCTGACCAAGGCCTGAAAACACCCTGAAGGCAGGAAGCTGGGCAATTATAGAGCTCACCTATTTGCGTCGCATCTCTCACGTGTTACTGTCCTTTGTTGTCTTGTATCCAGTGTCCTGCAAACTATCATTTTGCCCCCTTTTTATTTGTTTGTTTCATGTAGGAGAGTAAATCTGGTTTCCGTTATTCTATAGTGGGTGAAAGTGAAACCCCTTTTCTCCTTAAATGTACTCTGATTATTTGCATTTAGATGACATATAATCTAGTCTCCCACCATTAGGTACAATCTGTTGAGTGTCTGGAATGTGGTCTTTTGCATTTAGCTCTTGTATGGACCTCTGGGAGTTACTTCAGAAATTAACAATAGGATCTAGAATGTGTTTCATTCCTCTAAGGTCTTTTGTTTCTTTCCTTCACCACTTAGCTGATGCCCCTCTTCTAATGGGTTCCTCCCTTACATTTGTTACATGCGTGTCAACTAGGCTAATTGTTCACAGCACCAGAACTTTTAAGCTTTTATTGATTTTTGTCATCACTTAAGTGAGAAATATATGTATGAAACCATTTATTTGATTAACTGTGTAATCGCTGATGTTCTCTAATGTATAAGGACATCTGGTGGATTAGGAGACAAAATACTGAATCACATGTAACATGGCAATAAATACAGTAAACATAACTAAAACTGATATTTATTGAGAACCTGTTATTGGTCAAGTACTGAATGGATCTCCCTCTCCCCCCCCCGCCACACACACACATTATCTTAATCTTATAAGGTGGATATTTTATAAGTTAGATATCTCCCACCCCATTTTTGCAGACAAGGCAATTGAATTTCATAGAGGTTTAGTAATTGCTAAAAGTCATTGGGCTGATAAGTAATGTAACCAGGACAATTCAGGTTGTCTGATCCCAAAGTCCCAATTCTTTCTCTTCCATCATATTGGCCTAAGAAGAAATTAGCCTGTTGCTGATTTTGAGACTTGTCCACATTTGCTCACTAGTGTGCCCAACTATACAAAGGCACTTTAAAATCTTCTCAAAAGCAACTGAAATATCAAAATCCTTTCATGTAGAATTTTTATCAATCCCTTTGTATGTCCTTCTCTCAACCTGAAATCCTTTAAGCAGCACATAAATTAACAACTACAAGTAATAGAGGCAGTGAATGAGATGAAGTTTGTTTCTAGTTAGAGAAAGGTTTATTTGGATTATCTAAGGTTACAGTCAGCCCCAAAATAAATGCCATATGAATTAAATATCTAAGAATAAAAATCAAATTCATAAAGTATTAAAATGAAATATGAAATAATTTTTAAAATCTGGATTTGGGAGATACATTTCTAATAAATAAGAAACAAAATCCAGAAACCATAAAGGAAAATAACATATGATGACATAATTTTTTTAGTTCCATCTGTACCAACATTTTTCAAAACCTCCAGAAAAACCCTTTTCAAGCAGCAGAACTGGGAGGAAATATTTGTGACCCTTGTAATGAAATGTTCATGTTCTTAATGGGGCCATCCTCAGCATTACTCCCCAATGGTTCTTAGCATGCATTTCAAAATGAGGTGCTTGCTGGGTGGAGCTTTGTCTCCCAGGCCAGCTTCCCTCTGGCCATGTCGTTGGGTCTGTCGTCATCTGGAGTTCCTAGTATCCTGAAGAGAGTTAACCAAACTTGGGTTACTGTTCTGGCTCTGCCGTTTACAAACTACATGACACCAGACATGTCATGTAACCTCTCCGAATCTCAGCTTTAATGGCCCAAAGGGGATAGCAACAGTACTCAGCTCATAGCATTTTTGTGAGAATCACTTAGGTTGTCCTTGGTTTATAGTAAATGTTCCATAAATGGTAGCCATTGTTCACTGTTACATCCTTAGTGCAAGAACAACAAATGTTACATACAGATACTCAATTAGAATTTGTTGAATAAATCACTTCTACAAATCAAGAAGAAAAAGGCACTCCATAGAAAAATAAGCAAAGGATATAGTAGGCAATACACAGAAAAAAGCAAATGTTTGCACTCCCATGGAAAGAGGCTCTATCTTAATAATAAAAATGCAAATTAAAATAATAATACAATTTTTTTTAACCTTCCAATTTAAATGGCTGATCAGTGCAGTGCAGGCAAGGCTTTGGGGAAATCTTCCTATATGTGGCTGATAGAGTAGAGATTAGTAAAATAGCCCTAGAAAAATATTGGCAGTAGTTTTTAAAATTTAATATACACAATCAGCAATCCCACTTCTCAGCTCGAGCCTACAGAAACAATATACGTCTTTGGAAAGATACGTATTTAAGGCTGTTTGTTGTACATTGTTTGAAAGGGAAAAAGCATTAGCCATAACCTAAATGTCCATCATTTGATAGCTACTTAAAAAATAGTAATACACCCATATTACTGAATTGATCTAAAAGAAGTTCATGATGATGGGGTTTCTGGGGGTGATGGTGGGGTCTGGAGCCCATAGCCAAGAAAGAATTCTTGAAGACATCTTTGGTGCAAAGAGGTGATTTTATTAAAGAATGGGAACGGGCCCCTGGGGGCAGAAAGAGCTGCACTGAGATTGTGAAGAGTGGCTCCTTATATACTATGGAGTTGGGGAGGTGAAGTCAAAAGGGAGGCCTTCCTTGGGACTTTGATATACTAAAGAAGACTCCTACCTTACCTGAGGCCTTGATATTGTCAAGCTAAGGTTGTTTTTTCCGTCTAGCAAATCATTAACATTAGGAGGGTAGGGGCTTCCTGGAGAAATGTTATACTCTGTATTTGCCTCAAGTATTTGTCAATGGGCAGCAGGTTATAAGGAAATTTAATTTTACCTGTCATTTCCTTCTTGCCTTTGTTCCCCATATCACTATGGAGGCACAGTGATGTTGGGTCTCCAGGAAACTGAGTCTGTAGGTTTCTGGAGATTAGGCTATTGGTAAGATTGCCTTTTTCTTGTAATTTACTAAGATATTTGCAAACTGATGGAGACCCATGTCCTGATGACTGTGATTATGAGTTAGCCATTTGTTTTCTTTCTTCTCCCTTGTCCTTGGGCAGCCAGGAGTGCCTGAAGAATATCACACATACCCCACCTGGGTGGGAGGTGCACTAGCTTGCATTTTGTCCTCAGCCCCACGCTCCCTCATCACATGATTTATATATTTTAAGCCTGTATGTTTCAAGAGAAAGCAAATTGCAGACCAGCATACTAATAATGGCTAATATTTATTGAATACATATGTGTTAAGTAGTGTGGTAAGCAGCACATGTGAATTATCTGAATTGTCAGCCCATAGACACCTTTTATGGAATTCAGTTTCTTCAGATGTAAAATAAGAAGATAGAACAGGATAAGCTCTAGGCCCCTTCCCATCCTAGCCCATCCATGCTACCTCTACTGAAATAATATTGTGAGAGACATCGAGCCCTGGATGAGGCCAAGCATGATGATACCTCTAGGAGTTGGACAATTACATTAGTATCTATTCATGTGGTTTCTACCATGGAGACTCTGTAGTACATGATTCTGCCTCCTGGAAAATAGTCACAAACTTATTCTCAAATGTTAAATGCAGTGAGGCTACCGATAACTGGTGAGGAATGACTTTCTTACATTAATGTGAATTGGCTTCTCCTGAAACCCACCGTATAAAACAAAGTGAGCTCAGGTGTCCTGTGGAGACCAACCGCGTGCTCTCCTGAGTGTCTGATTGTGCTACAGAACCTGGTCTGGATCACCCAGTGGAAGAACCAAGTGGCACTGGGAGATCTTGGAAGGCAGGAAGTTTATTTCACACCTACGGGCTCAGAGGAAATCACTCTCCAGAGGTCTGAGTCCCCAGCACAAGCATGGGAGACAATCTAGAGTCTGTTACTTCCGCATTCCGCATCAGTAGTAATTTGGTGCTCCTGGCAAGTGGGGCAGGAAGAAGAACCCGGAAGCGGAGTCTTGGGGCAGGGACTGGAATTTCCCTGTCAGCCCTGTCAGCCATCTTATAACATAATTTTTCCCTATCTTCCCCCCTTGGATGCTCCTTTAAACAGATCTAGGCTGTTTTAGAGGGCATCATCTTTATTTATTATGGGCCAATAACCTTGCAGGGCCAACACTTGGGCCATAGCCCAGTTTGTGACGGTGTTTTTGGCAATCTCCTCAAGCTTCTGCTGTGCATAGACCAGCCAGCCTCCGGGATGTGGCCAGAGAAGAGCTGAAGATCCTAAGAATCCAGGACTCTCTGGAAGGTCACTTTGATTGAGCGGGTTCATTGGACTTGGGTCAGTCTTTCAAGTCTGGGGCTCCTCAGGATTGGCCCTTTTGACTCTGGAGTGGTGGACCCATGGAATGATACCTGTGACCTTGAGGGCAGTAGGGGTGGTCGGAATAACAGTATGAGGCCCAGTATACTATGGTTTGAGAGGGTCTTTTTTTCCAATATTTGACCCAGACTGAGTTCCCTGGTGAGAAGGGGTGTATGGGGGATCCTAAAGAGATTGGGGCCCTCTCTATGGTATATCATTGTAACTTATTTAGGGTGAAGTTGTTCTCTTATTCCCTTATCCCCTATTTGGTGTAGGTTCTCTGGGAGGCTCCCTAGACATGGAGGGGGGCCTCCCATATCTTACTTTAAAAGGGGAGAAACCTTGAGTTCCTGGTGTGCAATGGCTGGAGCAACAGTCCCGGCCACGGGAGGTCTGTTTCCTGACAGATTGGCTAAGGTTCCCTTAAGAGTGCGATTCATCTTCTCTACTTTCCCCGAGCTTTGAGGTGGGTAAGCAGTAATGTCTGCCACAAACTCAGGCCCATTATTGCTGTGGATTGTGGCCAGTAAGCTCAACTGGGTCTTGGTCTGGGTGGCACCTTTGACCTCAGCCCAATTGTTTTCTTTTTCTTCTGGGGGCATCAGAGCCACAGTAAGGGAGGGAGCTATGTCCACCTCCTTATTCTTTTGGAAGCCAGATGGCCTCGAAGAGCTTTAGTATTTCCTCAGAAGGTAAGAAACTTGTGGGGTTCAGCGTCCACACTTTCAAGAGTGACCTGTGGATTCTTACAGAGGAGCCCCTGGTATTGTGCTAGCCAAGAGTTGTAGAGGAAGCTGAATCCTTTGGTGTTTACGCGAGACATGAGAGCATGAGAGACCTTGACATTTAGTTCTTGTCCCAGGGTAAGTTTATCTGCCTCTTTTTTTTTTTAACGTTTATTTATTTTTGAGACAGAGAGAGACAGAGCATGAACGGGGGAGGGTCAGAGAGAGGGAGACACAGAATCTGAAACAGGCTCCAGGCTCTGAGCTGTCAGCACAGAGCCCAACGCGGGGCTCGAACTCACAGACCGCGAGATCATGACCTGAGCCAAAGTCGGCCGCCTAACTGACTGAGCCACCCAGGGGCCCCTTATCTGCCTCCTTAATGAGCAGAACTGTGGCCCCTAGTGCCCTAAGGCATGGTGGCCATCCTGCCACCACTGAGTCCAGCCTCTTCCACAGGTATGCTACTGGCCATTGCCAAGGGCCAACAGTGTGTGTGACAACCCCTGAGGGCCACCCTTTTCTTCTCAAGCACAAAGAGATTAAAAGGCTTTTCTATATCTGGCAGGCCAAGAACTGGTGCCTGCCCCAAGGTGGCCTTTATCTCTAGGAAGGCGGCTTCAGCCTCCACTGTCCATACAGGGGGTTCTTGATCCAGCCCTGCCAAGAGATTATAGAGGGGTCTTGCTTTTGCTGAGAATCCAGGAATCCAGATTCAGCAGAATCCCACAGTCCCCAGGAATTCTCGTAGCCCCCTGTTAGTTTGGGGTTGGGATAGGGAGGCGATGACCTTTCTTTCCGGCCCTAGCGCCCTTTTTCCTTGGGTGCGGAGGAATCCTAAGTATTGGACTTGCTGTTGGCAGTTCTGTGACTTTCTCCATGAGAGCCGAAACCCTGAGTCTGGCAGGAATTGGAGGAGGGCCCTTGTGACCTCTGTACAATTCTCTCGGGTATTACTGGTAAGGGGGAGGTCATCCACATACTGGAGAAGGGTGCAGAGCGTGGCCTCCCTTGGAAAGCTGGTGAGGTCTCCAGCCAGTGCCTCCCCAAAGAGAGTAGGCAAGTTTTTAAACCCCTGTGGGAGGCACATCCAAGTCAGTTACATCTGATGCCCTGTGTCTGGTTTGGTCCATTCTAAGGCAAACCAGCTGGCAGAGCCTGGAATCTGGCTAAGGAGGGTGTACGGGTTCGGGACCACTGGGTACAAGGAGACAATCACTTTGTTGATAGCTCGTAGGTCTTGAACTGGTCGGTATCCTCCTCCCAGCTTCTTGACTGGCAAGAGCGGGGTGTTTCTTGGATGCCTGCCCTTGCCTCTTGCGGGAGGGGGTATTGCTGCTGTCTCTGTGGTTGAGCCCCTGGGATTAACTCTACAATGACAGGGACCTGGATGTGGGCAAGTCCAGGGGTGGGAGGTTTTCCTTGGCCCATACAGTGGGGAAGGCAGTCCTGAATTTGGGCAGGCCACTCGGTTGGGCCTGGGCGCAGAATAGCCTCCATTCTTTCTCTCTTAGTGTAGTGATTGCCATTATAAGGGGGCCTGATTCTTCTTGTCTTGGATCCATTTGGATGCTGGTACATCCCATCAGCTCAAAGGTTATTTGGGCCCCCAGCTTTGAGAGTATATCCTGGCCGAGGAAAGGGATAGGACACTCAGGTAGGTAGAGGAAATCATGCTGCACCATGTGGCCCCCGAGTTCACATTGACAGTCTTGGCAGAAGACTTGGTGGCCCCAAAGATGGTTGCGGTCTTCTTGCTAAAGGGGGCCATGGGGAGGTGACCACAGAATGTTCAGCCTCAGTGTCAACCATAGTTTGGCCCCCTACTTTCATTTTGACCGTGGGCTCATGAGGGCCAAGAAGAAGTGAGCCTGGTCCCCCTCAATATCGGCAGGGCTTCTGGGACTTTCCCTGGTTGGGACATTCATTCTTCCAATGTCCTTTATTCTTGCAGTAGGCTCATTGATCCCTTGCTAAGGAGGTTCTGGGCCTCCCCCCTTTTGGTGGCTAGACCTTCCCCATCCGTGACTTTCTTGTGCCTTGGGATCAGACGGGGTGTAAGCCTCGCATAGCCTCTCATAGTAATCCCTGGGGGATTCCCCTTGCTGCCGGGCATATTCATGGGCTTCTTAGTCCCTGCTTGGATCCTCCGGAGGAGAGTCTCTTGGTACTAGTGGATGTGGACCAGCATCTGGAGAGTGCCTGGGCCTGGCCAAGGGTGCAATCTGGCTGCTGGTCCAGGGGAGAGAGGATCTGCCAAGTTCAGAGGTGGTGGGGAGAACGAAGGTGACGCAGTATTGGGAACCAGGGGATTTGGGGCAAGATTGGTTCTTCCTCTGGATCACTGGTGAGAATTTGTGGAGGTCGGGACTTCTGTCGACCTTCCTTGGGCCACTTTGTCAAGGCAACTAAGACCCTAGCCTGTCCCTGTTTGTTGCAGGTAAATCACATCCAAGAGGGGAGGGTTTGGGTAATCTCTAACCAGGAGTTGATATACGGGAACTGATCAGGGTGACCTGGGTCCCTGGTGACAACACTCTAGATGCAGCGGACCATTGGGACAGCTAAGGTTCCCTCTGAGGGCCATCCTGCACCAAAAGTGGGCCATTCTAACTCACAGAGCGTCCTTAACTTGCCAGGGGTCATCTTAATTCCATAGTCTCCCAAAAACCCCTTTTTTGCTCTGTCCTGACCCCATGATATTCCTGTGAGACAGAATCCTAAAGACAGACAGAGGGGTAGAGGTGCCCCCTGTAATGGCCTATCTGGCCATGTCCTGTAGGAACTTAGGTGACGCTTAGCCTTAGCTGTAGCAGTGTCAGCGTTGTGACTTATGATTCTTCAGAAAGTATTCCAATGCCACCATAGACTGTATGCCGTTCATCATGGAATCGTAGACAGGCCCATTCAGGCTCTGTGGGCTTTGGGGGACCTTAGGGTGCCCACCCGTGGAGCCACAGATTCAGTCCCAACTAGAGGACCAGGTTGGGCTGCACATTCATTCACACATTCAGACCAGAGGTTAATACATTCCCTTCCTGGGAATCCCTACCTGTGAGACCTTTAAAAAAAGGTCTCTATTAGGTGATCTGGTTCCCCTTCCACCCTGACAGTTGGGTCTGCCCGGGTTAGGGGCCACAGACCTTACCGGTATCCAATGTCTCAAATATCAGGCAGGGCGCGCCTTCTCCGTTGCAATTCCTCCTTGTGTCATCGCCTTGCCATTTTCCCAAACCAGTGGCAACAATGGGCCAGCATGGTTGGGCTTCCCTGTCAGGGAACCAAATGTTATGGAACCTGGTCTGGATCACCCAGTGGAAGAACCAAGCGACACTTTGACATCTTGGAAGGCAGGAGGTTTATTTCACACTGGCGGGCTCAGAGGAAATCACTCTCCAGAGGTCTGAGTCCCCAGCGCAAGCATGGGGGGACAATTTAGAGTCTGTTACTTCAGCATTCCACATCAGTAGTAATTTGGTGCTCGTGGCAAGCGGGGCAGGAAGAAGAACCCGGAAGGGGTGTCTTGGGATGGGGACTAGAATTTCCCTATCAGTCCTGTCGGCCCTCTCATAACATAATTTTTCCCTATCAACTGTAGCAGGGGCAACTCTCTTCACTGTCTCCCTACTTGCACAGAGGCTCGCCTCTCAAAACTCCTGGGACTGGCATGTTGGCATCTGCTTTCACGTTAGCAGCTGGACAGTAGAGATTGAGAGAAGTGTGACAGGCAGTTGCATGCCCCAGTAGATCTTCATTTTTGGTCACTCACCATGCATGCCAGGGAGTGAAAGAAATTGAATACCCTTACATCTGCCCTGTGGAGAAAGGGCAATTTTGAATTGTAAACATGTGTGGAATAGTGTGGGAATATAGGAATGTGAATAGTAAATTCAAGGTTTTGACCAAATACATTTCTAGAAAAATTTTGTTAATATGGTTTGTGGAAATTTATCACAAAGGTTATTTTTATAATTGCCTTAATTTTACCTTTTTCTTTTTTTAAACAACTGAGATATATTCTGTCCCTGGATTAGTATCTGATAAAAATCAATGTGTTTTTCAGTAGGTACAAATTCAAAGTACAAAATAAGCTCTGGTTTTTGCCTATTTATAGAGACTCTTTACCAAGTAAAAAAACTTAATTGGGTAATTATGTCCCAAGCATTGCCTCTCCAGTTATGCAATCTGTTGGGATTTATTTAGACACCATTAGTAGCACTGGTGTGAAAATGGCCATCAGAGACACTAGAAGAATTGGAACCACCTATTCCAAGAAAGGGTGAAAGCCCACTTCTGGGGTGTGTCAGGCAACTGGAGCATTAATTTGGAAATTGATAATTGCCTGCCCCCCAGTATTAGCAGAGAGAAGCATATCCTCTTACATGGACTGCAATAAATTGTTCCCAAAGTGGTGTTGCATCATTAAAAGCTAAAAAGACAGAAAGAGAGGAGGATAGATCACAAGTCTGTTTTACTCCACTGGAAATCTTTAACTGTTTTATGTACAGATCATTTCTACCAACTCTGATCCTCACAGCAGTTTTAACATGCAGATACTGTATTGATAATCAGGTGTCTACATTATGCCTCAGGCTGGTTGCTGTCTTTTGAGTTGAAGTCTAAACAAAAGCCAATAAAATCACTAAAAAAAGAACCTAACACTATTCCTGATAGATTTCTTTCCAAGGGTAACAGAATATAACAGAAATCAATAATGGACTGGCCATGCCTAAAGCCTACCTATTCCTCATGTACAATATTAGCTTGGAGAACTACAGAGTGCAGATTGAATATTTGTCTAATTTATTACATCTCTGTATTCCACAAGCTGACAATCAGGTAAGAGATGTAAATATGTAACTCTAAGATGAGACAGGGGCGCCTGGGTGGCTCAGTTGGTTGAGTGTCCGACTCTTATTTCAGCTTAGGTCACAATCCCAGGATCATGGGATCATGTCCCAAGCACGGAGGCTACTTAGGATTCTCTCTCTCTCTCTCTCTCTCTGTCCCTCTCCCCAATTTATGTTCTGTCTCTCTCTTCTCAAAAAAAAAAAAAAAGAGGTTCTGACAGTGGCTACATGACATGATTTGGGCCATGACAAATACAGAGTTGCTACTTTGAACTCATAGCCAATGGTCTGTTTCAAACCTTACCATCCTTCAATACTAGTCTCACTGAAGGGTGTGAAATATCTTGTTCTCCATTTGTGGCTCCTCTGTTCCATAGGCTAGAGGCGGGACTATGTCGTGCTTTCTGGGCTGTCTGTTTCCTCAAACTTAGGAACAAATCCCAACAACAGAAAGGAGTGGATGCAGAGCCAGAGGAGAAGCCAGATTACACACATGAACAATTTCAAGTAAAATTTGTCTTTACAGGTGATGTGTCTCCTTTAATTCTGACCCCCTTGAGTGAACTCCTTCCTGTGAAGCCTCTGTTCTTCATCTATTCCCAGTGAAGTTACTCCCATGAGGCTGCTCTATTACTTCTGGAAAATCTACTCACTTCCTGGGCCTGGCTGAATACTCCAGGAACCTGGTCTGAGCTCTTACACTGGGATCTCAGGCAAATAGTACGAACCATTTCCTCTACTTGAATTATGAAGAGGAGAATAATTGAAGGAGATATCAGCAACTACTCATTTCTCTTTGAAAAGGCTCTTTCTAATTGAAAAATTAGTGCTCCTCTTAGCCAACTTACCTAAATGTTTTAGGTCTGCTGAAGAACCATTACACCTGCTCTTATTTCTGTAGCTAGAAGGATTCATTACTCTTTTATTCCCTTCCCCCTTTCCATTTCAAACACAGATTCTTTCAGAGGTGCTAAGAAGACTGATCTGTTAGGCTCCCCAATGCCATCAACTGTGGCTCCATATTAGAGCCAAAAAGAAAGACACAATCATCCCTTTGTCAGAAAAAGAGACTTAGAAGAGAAAAAACAACAACAACAACAACAACCTCCAATGACTGTTTTCTAAACTTAAAGCTTTTATTTATTTATCTTGTATCACCAAATGATTTCAACTTAAGGTAGTATTTTAATGCAGAAAAAATTAAAACTATCATATTTGACATTTGAAGTTATGCTGATTGGCTAGCATGTTTTAAAACATATCAGATAAGACAGGCATCAGTGTTTGACAAATTTTTACACAAAATACATGGTAAGAAACAAGTGAAAGGGAAAGTGTCAACAAATTTCTTTATAAAATTTAAAAGATAAATGCACAGAATAGCAGTAGGTATATTAACTCCATGTAGAATTTAAAGTGACTTTTGTGGTTTATAATCCTTTTAAGATTCAATCTGGAAAATTGCTTTGGAACAATGAAAACATGAAATCAAATCATAAAGCAGACTAATGGATAAAGACTGTAACACAAATGGACATATTTTATCCTGCCTGTTCAAAATGAGAGCACATTTCTTCTTTTATAAGCACAAAGAAGGGTCTACATGAATTTACCTTATAATAGTCATTATTTCCTTTGCAAAATTTTATTTATTTCTAAGCTCTAATCTGATTGTGTTTTTTCTCTTTACTGTTGCTTCCTGGTTAAATTCTTGTTTGTGTATGTATATCTGTCTATGTATATCTGACACATGCACCATAAAAATAATCAAAATCATATAGATATTGATTGCACAAAGTCAGGGTGTTACCAAACAGCTATTGCAAGGACTAGATCATACGTAGGACATTTAGGGCATAGATTTTACATTGAAATTACCATCTTTGAGCTTGAATCTGCTGATAATCAGTTTCTGCCAGGCACAGACTAGATAAAGCAGGTTCAGAAATCACATCTCTTCATTGAGCTTTTTCCATTCACTGTTTCTGTGTAACTTTTCAGAACACATTGGAATTCTCCGCTGTAGTCGCCATGTGATTGGGTTTTAATGTATGGCAGCATATCCCAAGGGCAGAGCAAATTATGCTACCTGAACCCTTTATCTGTAAGCAGCAATACGACAGGGTGATGTAAAATAGAAGACAGATTTATTTAGACATAAACAATGTAAAAAATATTATTCGATACAAGAAACATAAAATCCAATATCCTAATAAATCTAGCTGGCAAGCCTTACCTTATTGCTAAATGATTGCACAAAAGAACAAACTTTCTTTAATGTTTCCAGGTTGACAAATGCAATACGTTCTGTCTACAGCCTCCTAACTTTGTCAGGAGCTATAAAGTCCTTCTCTCTTGGGTGCCAAAATTTCCAAGGAGGTTTACAGGATTTCTGAATCTATCCTGTTGCATCTTACTGAGGCCCTGGCCTTGTATTTGCCCCATGATATTTTTATGAAAACAGCAGACGCTGCTGGAGTGTAGTATTACAGACTTGCTTATATTTTACCTTAAAATTATTAATCATTTATAAAAATTATGTGGCCCATCCCATCTCAGGCATTAATATGCATGCAGATTACCTGAGGATCTTGTTAAAAAGCAGACTCAGAGTCAGTTATTTTGGGCAAGGCCTGGGGTTCTTTGTTTGAACAGGTTCCCAGGTATCGCCAGTGATGTGACTCTGGGGGCCATATTTTGTGTTGCAGGGATCTATATGGCCTCATTTACGGAAGAAAAAAATCTTTCCCGAAGTTGAAGATTTAGAAACTTAAATTTCTACAGACACTTAGGATGGTTGTGTTGGAATATTTATTAATCTCCTACTATGTTCCTGGCCTGGAGCAGGCAGTAGGGATACACAGATAAGGGTGCCACCTTCCTACCCCCATGGTGCTTAAAAGGTGATGGTGAGCCAGGGCAGAGAAGAGGAGGACTTACACAGAGCTCACAGCTGGAGCCAGAATCCATGCTTCCTGAATTCCAGTCCATGGTCCTGCAGAGCTTTTCAGTCTCTTGCTCTCTCACATCCTCCCTATCTTCTCCTATCATTCCAGGTCTCCTATTCCTTGCAGACTCTATGGTAAACTCCTCCATTATAGAGGCCTAGTCAACAATGATTAATTGTTTCCTGGTAAAGGATGTGACTATTATCCCAATAAGTAATGTGGCATTCTTGAAGGGTTTCAGCAGGAAAATGGCACTCAAAGAGCTGGAGTCTGTATTAACTATTACATCAGCCGCACCTAGGGCAGTGTCTGATAGTAAGAATTCAGTAAGCATTTATGGAATGAAGGAATGAAGGAGTGAATGAATGAATGTTTATTTGTATTTTGGATAGGCTAACTACTTGAAGTGAGGGGAATGGATTAAGCGAGAACAACTCTTCTTTGTGAGAGTTAGTGAGAGTGGGTTGACTGCCTGTTCTGTGCCTCTGTACCAAGCCCTGAGGCTGATGCTGTCATTTAATGTCATGAAATCCTTCCAATGATCAAAGAGAGCAGTAGCTACAAACCACTTCCTGTCTGAGTTTGAACCCAAGGCTCTCTGACCCCAGCACTTCTGTTTTTGTAGTCACTACTACTTCAGATGCATGTTACATATATTATATACAGTGCTAGGCAAAACAAATCCATGGTAGATGCAAATGTAAAATGGCAACAGGAAGTGTGGCAAAATGATTAAACACTCAAGCTTAGGAGTCAAACAGATCTGGTTTCAAATTTTGCTTCTGTCACTTAATGAACTTGGGCAAGTTAACTAACCTCTCAGCGTCAGATTCCTCTTCTGTAAATGACAATAACACCTACTTTGCAGAACCGCGTGCAAGAAAAGTAATATAATGTACAAAAAGAGTTTATTAGAGTACTTAGCACACACCTACTGTTCAATACATGGAAATCTTATTATTTATTGTTGTGGTTGTTGTTAATAAATGTGCTTAAATTTTACTTGGAAAGATATAGGTTGAAGAATGAAGGAAAATTATTTTCAGCAAGGATGTTGTGAATAAGTTAAAGATTTCTCAGAATAAAATGCAGGACAGTGTATTCCTGATGGCTTAATTATAGCCCTACCAAAAATGCTTTCTAGTTCCACAATTCTTTGTTTTCTCAGCTAAATAAAAAGGGCAGTCATAATACTGACCTACTTTATAGATGTCATAAGCATTGCCAAACTCGAGTGTTTAAAATAGTTTGGAAAATGCAATGTAACATATACATTCTAACTCATAATTATCTTTTCCTCTGAGGTCCAATCCAAGACTACTCTGGTAAGGCACCAACTGAACAGTCTATCTCTATCAGGCATTTGTCAATCCAGTCCAGTGGAAATGCCCCCAAATGGTGTAAGAATACATTTTGGGGAGTTTCCATGGCAACTCATAGACCACGTTAGACTGCCTTAAGTCCTCAAGACTCAGTTCTGTTGCAGTCATGATAATCCATCACAATATTAGGCCAACTTGAAGTTTAGTTCAAACCAATTTTCATTTTTATTGAGAACATCATACTTTATATAATAATCTTTTCTCATAGTATGCTTTTCAACTTATGTGAAAACACAAATCACCTGCTCCACCTCATAATTATCTTACCATTTACACCTAAGCATATCTCATATGTAAATATTTATCTCTTAAACATCTCTTTTCTCTGAAATATTTTCTTGAAGATACCTATTGGACCAACATTTTAGAATACTGTTAAATTTCACTGTATTTTTGATGCAAGACCAAATGAAAATCTGGCTTAATATTCTAACATTTGCAAGAAATGCTGGATGATCATTTGATGAGAACTGCATAATATTTTCTTTGAACTCGATATTCAGTGAACCTGATTGATAATTTCAACTCAGAGATCTAGTTATATAGAGAGAAATTCTAGGACAATAAAATATTTAACATATTAACAATGCACTTTCCTAGCTGAGAAGAAGGTGCAATTAAGTTGTTCTGATTAATCACATGACAAATAGGAAGACTCTACACCACAATGAGTGCCGGCAGTCTGAGTCCTCAAATAAAAAGGAACAATTACTTTCAAACCACTATTTAACTTCCAGGAAAATCTTTCCATCATTCAGTGAATTATGCCTTTAGAACACATCTCAGTTGCACATCTCAGCCCACATTGGACAAATACTAAAGCCTTTGTGGGCAGCTTCAAGTGTATTGGCTTGTAGTATGTGTATCAACTTCAGACTCCTTCCCCCCTGGAAAATCCATTGGAAAGAGTTGAAGGATCTTTTTTTCTCTTCTTCTGACCCCTTTTTAAAGACCCACAATATTTGAGAACTGTGAGAATTTTCATGATATTTATATAACTAGATGAAAAAAATACTTGCTAGAATTCCAAAAAAAAAAAAAAAAAGCTTTTTCCAAGGCAATTGAGGCAAGAAAGTAGTCAATATTTTGGTATCACTTGGGGCCCTTTGGTTGGAGCTTTAGCACTAAGTAGAAAAGAAATAAATGGTGTAGGCGAGAGAATTGAAGGAAAAGCTTTAGAAAGAAAATAGGCAGTTTCTTGGGGGTGCAACCTTGTGGATGAATCAACTTCAGCTGATTCAAAGACTGGGATAGAACAGCTGATTGGTCCAGTCTAGGTCTGAAGGCCCTTCTACCAGGGACTCCAGGGCACCTTGATTGACACTTTGCCCAAAATGGCATGCCATGGGTGTGAGAAGGAAAATCTAGGCCCTATTAATAAAAGAAAGGGGTTGAGAATAAGGCAAAACAGGTCTGAAGGACTCTACAAGTAACCTGCGGGCTCCATACAGGATACAGAGTGTCACATGGCAATAACACAGGTTTTGAAAAGGCAGCAAATGACAGCTAAAGGGAAGTCTGAGAAAGCGGAAGCAAACAGGGGGTCTAGGCAGATGGTGCCAAAATGCTGTGTGGTGTCTAAAGTTATCCTTTCATGCAATGACACAAATCTTCAGGGAAACTCCAAAAATCATGATAAAACTATTGCGTTTGCATTTCTCATGCAAGTCAGAGGGAACAGTTCTGTGAGGATTTGGTTCAGAGAGCAGATTGTAAACATCCAAGGAAGATTCATCGGGGAAACGCAAAGGATCCCTGGAGAAACACAGCTGGGATGTACCCAGACTGTGAGTATGATGATAGGTAATAAGATAGTTTACAAATGTCTTGCAGTGACAATAAGCCTTTATTTGAAGAGAGGTTTGTATGGCTCTTTGTTCTTATTTTTGTCACTGTTTCTAGGTGGGAAGAGGTCCAGGGCCATCCAAGTGGGTGCAGATCTGGAACTAACTGTCCAGGTACTCAGAGCCTGAAAACAATGTTCACACTGGAACAGTAATGTTTAAATTAACAACAAGGACACCCTTGAAAGAAACATGTGGGCAATTTGACTTTAGAGATAAGGAAAGAAAGGGATTCTCTTGTGTTTTGCTTTGATAGGAATCTAAAAGTTTTGAATGGATCTTTTGTGTATAAAACTCTATCTTTGTGAGCACAAATTGAGGGGGATCCTTCTACCTGCCCTCTGTCCAGCTATCACCATCATGACCCACTCATCCCCAGTTATGAGAACATGATAATTGCCCTGAGTCATTCTACTCTACACAAAATTCAATTCATCTCCATCATATTCACATGGAATATATGAATTCTCTTTCATTCAGTACTTGGGACACTGGATGAAGTGTCAGTCATAGAGATTATCTGCTTATGCAACATACATGGAATACATTACTGAGATGGGTTGCTGAAGGAACCTATTAGCTCTCGATTTCTGGAAACCATAGGTAGACAACTTTCCACTCTGACAGGTTTCGGATGCTAAGACCCAACCTTTTGGACTGAAGATACCTTCACTATTAATTTTATTTTATTATACCTAATCATCCTGCTAAGTGTATGTTAAGGCACATCACTTTAAAGTTAATTAAACTAAATTTGGGTATTTTGTTGTTGTTGTTGTTGTTGTTGTTGTTGTTGTTTTTAAGTAGGCTCCACACCCAACGTGGGGCTTGAACTCATGACCCTGAGATCAAGGGTCACAAGCTTGGGGGCACCTTGATAACTCAGTCGGTTGACCATCTGACTCTGGTTCATGAGTCAGTGCAGAGCCTGCTTTGGATCCTTTGTCTCCCTCTCTCTCTCTCTGCCCCTCCCCTGCTCATGCTCACTCTCTCTCAGAAATAAATAAACCTTAAAAAGAAAGAAAGAAAGAGAGAGAGAGAGAGAGAGAGAGAGAGAGAGAGAAAGAAAGAAAGAAAGAAAGAAAGAAAGAAAGAAAGAAAGAAAGAAAGAAAGAAAGAAAGAAAGAAAAGAGTCACATGCTCTACTGACTGAGCCAGCCAGGTGCCCCAAGTTTGGGTATTTTAAAAGCCCCTTTGTGCTTCCCTGAATTAAGTCCCAAAAATACATGAAAATTCCTGATTTAGGGGCATTCATTTGAATGAACCAAAAAATTACTCCAGGTTCTTTTCAGTTCCCTCATACTATGAAATCTGAGCACCACCATGTAGCTTCTATTTGATTAGAGGTATACTAGTCTTGGCATTTAGAAAACAAAGGTTGAATACTTATTTTGGCTATATGGAATGAAGAGAAAACATTCTAATTGGTCACTAGGACAATGATAAGATCTTTTGAAACTTACCTTAAGCACTACTTTTAGTGGCCTAATGCTCTAGTTCCCATTCAGTCATGAATCATCTGCCAGTATTTACCTAGGGACAAGTTTTTTTCAGAGCTAAGAACCACTGAATGGTGTCTGATTATAACAAATTCTTCTCTTTGTTTAAAAAAATTATCTTTTGAAAGCATGCTAACTATATCTTCATGTGAAACCTTTAGTTATATATAAAAGTTGTTTCATATTTTCAAAAGCACTGAAATTTGCTGGATACTAATCTTGCTAGATCTGTTCTAATAATAAAACATAAACCATCTCTGTATTGAAACTGTGGCCTTCCCAGGAAGACAATACTTTTCTCTGATGAGTTTTTGAAAGCCCATGTGAATTGTTCATAAAGGTAGCAAGGAATTGTTCATCTCTTCAGACTGCAAATCTATTCCACTTAGAGTTATCTCCATTGAAACCAGACTGATTCATAATCTAACTAGGATGCTGTCCAGGGTTGGACCAATCTATGTGCTGTCACAAGCAGACTAATAATTTGACATGCCTTCAAATCTATATTTCTTAAATATTATTTTAATATTTATTTAAAGCTGGGAGATAGAAAAGGAGGGGCTAGGGGCAGCCTGGGTCCTTCCTCTGTTTCTTTAGGCAACTCAACTCCAGCCTAAATTTGTGCCCCCAGCCCCCACTAAGCATAAGGACACCCATCTAGGTTTTAAAGTCATTTTCTTACCATCTGCTATTACTCAAGCATACTTTTTGGTATAGCCTTGATGTTAGAAAAGTAGAACTCAATATGATGCAAAGAGAAAACTGTAATTCTTTTCTTCATTGTTCCTTAAATCCCTCCTGTAGATTAATTCCTTCCTTGCCAATGGATGAAATCTTAGCTTTTATGTGCACTTGTAGATAATGTTTTAAAAGTCCTCCAGGAGCTTCTAGGCAAAGCACAATGTCAGTAATTAAAACGTCCTTCCAATATAGTACTCAAAATCGCAAACTGCAATCAAATTGAAAGCCTCTTTCTTCCTGTATATTGGGCTACTTTCAGCCAAAACTTATCTCCCCTTATCTACAACTGATGCAGTCCAAGACATCCAGTGGATGTCTGAAACTGTAGATGGTACAAAACCCTATATATACTATGTTTTTTTTCCCTATGCATACATACCTATTATAAAATTTCATTTATAAATTAGGCATGGTGAGAGATTAACAACAGTAACTAATAATAAAATAGAATAATTATGACAAAATACTGCAATCAAAGTTATGTAATGTGGTCTCTATCAAAATATCTTATGCCTTGTACTCATCTTTGTTCTTGTGATGATGGAGATGATAAAATCCCTATGTGATGAGATGAAGTGAGGTGAATGACGTAGGCATTGTGACATAGTGTTAGGCTACTATTGGCCGTCTGACCATACTTCAGAAGGAGGATCATCTGCTTCTGAACTGCAGTTGACCATGGGCAGCTGAAACCATGGAAAGCAAAACCATGCGTAGTGAAACCATAGCTAAGTGGGGGTGGGGGGACTGCTCAATGGTGAAATGGATGTACAGTCAGGCTCCTCTCAGCCTCTTCTTTATTCTCTGCCTTGTACTTATTCTAGAGCACTCCATTTTTATTAGACTGGCTCAGACTTCTGCCCTAGTTGGGGTTACACAGAAAAGCTAGGCAACAGGAGAGGCCTTACTTGGTGATGCTGTTATGATAAGGCGTGAGTGCTCTCTGCGCTCAATGTATGTCCCAAGGCTCTCTCTGTCTTGTGTGTTTCTGAATGTTTTTCTGAGATTTACCAACTGGGAATATCCAACTATATTTCATATGATTTGGAGATGTATCCCTTTACATTTGCATTTCATAATTCCTGCCCCAGCCTCTGGTCACTTGCAACTCGTTGATCCCCACTGTTGGAAATTCCATCTATCCTCCATCCTGTCTGTTAAGGTATAATCCAAAGCAGCCACTTCCTAAAGCAGCCTTCTTTTATCTATCATATCAAGGCAGACGTGGGCAACAGCTTTATTACAGCACACTTACAGCCTTGTTCTCCATGTAGGCCACATAGGCAAGGCTTGACCAGTCTGATTCAAGCCTTGGCTAAAGACCCTGCAATTCCTCCCAGAACAAGGAGAGATAAGCAGCCTAGGGAAGACCTACCCAATGAGTTTTTCATATGCCTTTCTATCTTGTGAGAGACTGCCACAGACCATTTCTCATCTACCTTCCTAATTTCTGCTGAGCATAGGGCTTTCCTCCCTCTCCCCTTCCTCCTTCTGATACAGATGTAGTCTCCTGTGTAAGTCCATAAAACTTCTTGGCTATAGTTTAGAGTTGGCTTCTCAGCAGTAGACTGGCTGCTACCCATACCACCCCTCATATTTGGTGTCACCTCCACACCTGTCCTGTGGGAGAGACACGTGGGGAGCTGACACCATGGTGACCCTGCTTTTGCTATGTAGTCAGAATCTACCTGAATCCACTTGGGCTTATGTCACATCGCCAGCCAAATCTCTGGGAGTGTGGCAAGCCTACCTAACAGTTTCTACAGTGACCCTTGTGACTCTTACCCACCTGTTGCTGCTTAGAGAGTGTTTACACACTTGACAGCAGCAAACCAGCCACAGTCTCTCATCTTTGTACTTTTCCAGGCTCTGTTCGCTACAAACTTCAGGGACGTAATCACATTTTTTAAGTAGTTTTTCTGAAGCTTTTTTTCCTTGAGATAGATGTAAACACACCCTACCACATCAACATTGCCAGTGATGAGCTAGCCACGGTACTCCAACACCTCCCTCCCAAAACACCCTCCCTTGCCCAACATCTTCAACCCAAACCTGTTTATATCCTCAAATATTTGCGTGAGCCTGAAAAATTGATCAACTTTCTTTGCCTGGTTTAGCGCTTCGTTTTGGAATGTAAGCACAACTCAACACCTATAACCTATTATGTTATTCTCAGCTTTTGAAGCCTAGGCTTAAATGAAGACAGAAAGAATTCTAAGAAAACTCTTTGTCTGGTTTAGTATCAACCCTATGTAACAGATTCAAATTATTCCCTCCAGTAAATTCTAAAAGAAGTTCTGGTTAAAAACCACATCGTGTTTACCCAGCGTGTTACATTCTTAGTGACACTCTATCACTCTTTATAGATTGCAACTCTTGGTAATGTGTGCTAACTGGCCATTATTTAATCCAGTTCTGGTGCCAACCATGAAGAGGTTAAATTCCAGGAGCCATGTTTTGTTCTAGGCCACCAAACAGGCAGATTTAATTTAGAGACTGTTTCATGTCTAATGTTGACTCCTCAGCTGCCTGAGTGAAAGCAAGACTTAACTTCCGAGCACATTAATCTTAATCACAAAGTTGTTGAATTTATAACCCTCTTGCTTGCCTTGATTAAATAACTGCAAAGCCCAGAAATTGCACTGAGCTTTTTAAAAGTTTGAAGCCCTGAGAGTTTTCATATACCTTACTTGTTTCTAGCTAAATGTAGCTGCAACCAAGTCTCTGAAGTATGGTTGGCCTTGGGAAAAAATTGTGAAATAGCTGCTTTGATATTAGCACTGCTAGTGCCCCCTTGGGCTGCCTTCTACCCCTCAGGAGTACCTAATCCTCTTACAGTTTCACAAAGACATAACCTCTCAGGGCTGGGCCCTGGCTCAGAACCACAGTCTCTCCCTTTCCTACTAAAACTCACCTTTTCCCCTCATTTATCCTGACAAGTATCTTCCCTGAGTTTATAATGAAGGTTTTGGCTTTTCTTGCTTAGTTTTCTCTCTTCTTCTACTCAAGTAGGAAATCCTTGCTTCTCCATATCAATTCTTCTGAACTTTTATAATACAAGAAAAGAGAAAGAGGAGTGGGACAGGAGATAAGAAATTAATAAATTTATTCTGAGATAGTAATATCTCATAATAATAATGGTTGTTCATTCCCAGTGTATTCGAAGAAATTAGACCATAATTTCTTTGTAAATTTCAGACATTGCAGCAGAGTGGAAGAAGTGCAACCTGAGGCCATGAACCTTTATATTAAACCAAGAAAAATATATTCGTACCAAACTTATTCTTCCATTTAAAAATCTGACTTTGTTGTAAAGCTCTCAGAAGACCTTCCTGTAAACCTTTTAATTTATTTGACAAAGCATACACTTGTGTATAGTATTACTCTTTTTTTTTTTAAATTTTTTAAATGTTTTATTTATTTTTGAGAGAGAGAGAGATGGAGACAGGGTACAAGCGAGGGAGGGGCAGAGAGAGAGGGAGACACAGAATCCGGAGCAGGCTCCAGGCTCTGAGCTGTCAGCACAGAGCCCGACGCGGGGCTCGAACTCGTGAACTGGAAGATCATGACCTGAGTCAAAGTCGGACCCTTAACCGACTGAGCCACCGAGGTGCCCCTATAGTATTACTCTTAAAATAATATTAAATATCTGGGGTGCCTGGGTGGCTCAGTCAGTTAAGGGTCTGACTCAGGTCATGATCTTCCGGTTCATGAGTTCGAGCCCCGCATCGAACTCTGTGCTGACAGCTCAGAGCCTGGAGCCTGCTCTGGATTCTGTGTCTCCCTCTCTCTCTGCCCCTCCCTCGCTTGTACCCTGTCTCTATCTCTCTCTCTCTCAAAAATAAATAAAACATTTAAAAAATTAAACTAAACTAAATATCAGTTGATGAGCACCTACGACTTAGCAGGTACTATACAAGGTATTTAACACACATTAACTATGGCAGACTGATAGTTGACTTTTCAATGTATTCTCTCCTTCTTCAATGGTAATGGATTTTCCGACAAGCACATGGTTTTCCATAGTTGGAGACTATTTCTCAGCGCACCCTGTAGGTGAGTAGTCATGTGACTGATTGCTTTTCAAAAGAATGTGGGCAGAATAACATGCAACTTCTGTGTCACTTGAATAAAAATTTCTTATCCTAGGTTATCTCTCTATCTTGCTCTTTTTCTACTGGATGGAATGCAGATGTGCCCATAAACTAGCTTGGCCATGCATGTAGAACAAGAACCCAGGTAATGGAAAAGCAACACAATGAAAAGTACCTGGGCTCCTCACTCTCTGTGTGCAGAAATATCTGGTTATTCTTGACCAACTAAACTTTTAGCAAAGATAGAGAAAAAGAAAAAAATGTCTTGTTTGGACTGCTGTAATTTTTGGTCTCATTCTTACAGAACTTCAGCCTATATTCTAAGTAATATCTAAACGTAATTCTGCTTCCAAGTCACAGAGGTCTGTGTTGTTATCCTTTTTTAAAGTAAGGATATGTCTGTATCATTAACTTTAGTGGATAATAAAGAAATTAAAACCAAGAGATTAAATAAAAGTATATTTAAACATAAGTATAAACGCATAAGATAATACAAGTAAAGTAGTGGCTGAACTAGGATTTAGGTTTATATTTGGTTTTTTAAAGTCATATACTTTCCTACTCTGCCTTATTGTTTTAAATTCCTAAATTAATTTGTATATGTGACAGGACCCAATGTATTTTTTAAAAAAGAAATCAAAAAAAGTTTTGAAGTATCCTAGGCTTTTTATACCAATAAGTTTGTGAAACACACACTAACATAAGGAAAAAACTTCTATAAAAAGGTACGTCAGTGTTCTACGTAATATATGTAATGCCATAGTCCATTGGGCTCTCAGTCTAAGACTGTTGTCCTTGTGAGACCATGATTCGCAAACTTTTTAGTCTCAAGGTTTACACTAAAAACCTATTGAGGACCCCAGGAATATTTTATGTGAGTTATATCTAATCTTGCTTATTCTCTTCAAAAATGAAACAGAGACATTTTTAAGGGGTAGGGGATGGGCAAAATGGGTGAAAGGGAGTGAGAGATACAGGCTGCCAGTTATGGAATGGATAAGTCACAGGAATAAAAGGCACAGTATAGGGAATGTATGGTCAATAATCTTGAAATAGCATTGCATGGTGACAGATGATAGCTACACTTGAGATGAACGTAGCATAATGTATAGAGCACTTAAATCACTATGTTGGACACCTGAAAATAATATTGTGTCAACTATACTTGAATTTTTAAAAATTATTTAAAAATTAACTTTTTTATCATTAAGAATCTCCTCTCAACTTGTAAAATACCCCTGAGAAAGATAACCTGTCATCTCACAGCTCAGTGTCAATTATCAAGTAACTGAGAGAGAAGAGAGCACTCCTGTGGCATTTAAGACAAATGTCAACCACTTATACTTATGGTTGTCCTTGCCTTCCTTTTTGAAGCAAATGTATATCAAATAATAATATAAATAATAACTATCAAAAGTTATTAATTTATTTAACAATGATAAACCCATTGCATGTTACCATAAATACACATTTTAATTAAAAATAGCTGTATTAAAGTACAATTAAAATTAGAGCAATGGCATTGTTTTACATTTTGCAAATCTCTTTAACATCTGGCTTAATAAGACATCTGGATTCTGCATTCAGTGTTGCAGTGTGTTGCTTTGGTTAAAATATACAAAGGAAATCCAACCCCACACAGATATATGCTTAAAAAAGAAACATTTTAATAACCTTTCCAGATGGTTGTGGATATTCTTCTTTGATACCACACCAAAACTCAACAAGTGGTAGCTACTTAAGGTGAGTTGCAAGGTAGCATTGGACACTATATCAATAAACTCTTGGTACTCTGTAATATTAAAACCCACTGACCTGTCTTGCATTTTGTTGGGATCTTTGGCCCATGCGTGATTTTACAGCATCATGTATTGATCATTTGGAAAATACTGGTTCACTGAGTTATGCAGATCTTTCAAATGTTGACACATCTCATTATCAAAAACAAAAACATCACACACATAATAACATGAACAGTCTCATTACAAAAATCTTTGAATATTGGGTAGCTGTCAAGCTCATAGTGTAGGTACAAGTTTTCCAAAATGTTAATTTTTATTTGAAAGCTTGGATTTTAGCATTGGCAACATAGAGTGTAAATTATTTTCCTTGAAGTGACAGGCTCATTTTGTTCATTTTAAAGATCATGTCTGCCAGATATCCAAGTCTGAATAATGATAGTTTGTCTGTCAGTCGTTCTTTCAAGCAAAAATATTGTTCTGTGTAAAACACTGCCTAGTTCGGCTTACAAGTCAATGACAGAAGTGCCTTTCCTTAAGACAGCATTGTACTTTGGTATGCGGCAGGAGCGCTTTATATAGATACTTCTTGTATTGTCAAAAAGGATATTAAAATGATGTATACCCAAGGATTAAGACTTAATAAAATAATAATTTTCACTACTTTATCAAGAGTGTTAGTAAGTGAAATGGCATTTTCATTTTTTTAAATTTTTTAATGTTTATTTATTTTTGAGAGAGAGACAGAGCGTGAGCAGGGGAGGGGCAGAGAAAGAGGGAGACACAGAATCCGAAGCAGGCTCCAGGCTCTGAGCTGTCAGCACAGAGCCCGACGTGGGGCTCGAACCCAGGAATTGCGAGATCATTACCTGAGCTGAAGTCGGACACTTAACGGACTGAGTTGCCCAGGCGCCCCATTTTAATTTATTTTGATGATGCAAGTGCATGGTTGTGAAGAATAGCAGACCTAGACTAGTGCAGCTTGGTACCACTGCTTTGATTCTTGTTAAGTTGCCAGAAGTTTTACCCATTATTGCTTTTGCACAACAGTAGAAATTTGATCATGGTGAAAAAGTCAAATCATGTCTTTATATTATTACAAAAATAACCATGCTTCTCAGAAGCCCCTGAAAGACTCTCAGTGACCCTCAAGGATCTGTGGAATGTCTGCTGTAAACAAACATACAAAGTGCAGCAACGAAAGGAATTTCAAAATGACTAAAATCCCCTATTTGTGTTTCTTGAGCGCACCAGGAAATAGTCATATAGTTCACAGCAGTACTTTTGAAAGTCATTTTCCCCTTCCATCCAAAGCTTCAATATTGTAGCTACTCAAGTTTTCTCTCCAACCTTCTTAAAACTCCTTCCCTAATCATTGTCCAAGGTTTTTTTACCTACTTAGTCTTATTTTAAAGACTCAAAATAACTGCTTCTAAAATGTGATGGAAAAACAGAAACAGATCATGGGAAAACCATAATCTTCTACTTATTGGAAAGGCAATAGAAGAAAACTTGAATGTTTATATATTACTTGTTGTTGCCACATTTTAAATATTTTTGAGAAGCTGATGATCATATACTCTGCCAAATATTGATTGTTGCACTCAGCATCACCCTTCCAAACTTTTCCCTATACAGTAGGGTCTGGAAGCCTGAAAAATACATTGCTTCAGCTCCCTCACTGCCTGATTTAGATTCTGCCAGTAAGAGGCATCTTGCACAAAATTTGGAAGGCAGAAGAGAGGACAGCCATTATTCTTCTGTAACAGTGGCTGATTTGACAGCAAGCATGAAGTTTACATGATGCTTGTGGGTGAGCTCTTGTGAATTACCTGCCTTGAAACTTCAAGAGCTGTAATCACCAGTCATTAACTCTGATCCCTGGGTTTCCAAATTTCCTCAAAGCCAGCAGTATGTTTCCATGAACTTTAATTACCCCAGTCCTCCCAACAGCTTTGTAAGTTTGTAATTCCCTTTGTATTTAATCATCCCTTCCTCTATAAACTGGAGAGGTAAGTGCTTTCCTGGCAAAACCCTGACTGATAACAGTATTTGGCTCCAGAAGTGGTTCCAGGATACAGAAACTCAAAGACAGGAATCTGGGATCAGTTATCTAACTTCCTTAGATTGGAAAGCAGTTAAGACTTCATAGACAATGAAAAACGTGACACTAGCAGTCCATAGAAAGCAGTAACAAAATAATTATCTATAGTTTTCTGGAGTAAAGTGCTTACTGTAGAAAAGCTTTTGAGAGACTACTAATTATTACAGTAGGATTTTAAGAGGAAAAAAAAAGAATTGTTAGGACGGTGGTATGGGCTGGCTGCTTCTAAATAAAAGGTTAAGATTTCAAATTCTTAGCTCAAGGCATAGTTAGAGAGCCAGACAGCTTCTAAGACTGCCCTAAAAATATCTCTTATAGCCATATGGCTAATGTATAAATTTTTTTTATCCTGTAGGTTGCATAATTATAACCCAAATGGAATTCACAAACTTGCCAGGCCTCTTATATAAAAGTTAGGGCATTGATTAGGAAAGAGCAAAAATTGGAATAAAGACATTTGGGTAGATTCCAATGACTCTGAGAATCATGAGCTTCTAAATCCCACTGACCTGCTCCTCTTCCCTGTTTGAGGACATTAGCTTTCCCTAGCTTGAAGACCCCAATACAATTTCTTTTCATGAGGATGCAGATTCTCTCTATGGTCCACCTCCACCACTTATTTGCCACCAGAGCTGTAACTAGAGTCAGAGCTCAACAAACCCTGGGAGGATATAAGAAACCTGGAAAACATTATTGGAAAGGAATCTCATGGTTTTAGACAAGAGAGGAAGAAACATAATTTGGGTAATAGACAAATTTGTTAATATGGGTACAGTTACCATAGATTATAGATTCAATGTTTAGTTTGAGTGGTTTGAACAACCCTATTGAGTTTGCTTGTTTGGGTGACTAAAACCAGGACTCAACAGTAGCCTTCATTAAGTGAAACTGAGATAGTAAGAGTAAATTCAAAGGATTGGAAAGATAAAATTGTTGGCATGGATCCATCATATGTGACTGGCTCATCCACCATTTACCATGTCCCTAAGGAGAGCCCAGAAGACACTCCCATCATGAAGGCATTGAGGAATATAATAGTGAGCGGAGCACCAGCATCCTTGAAAGTCTCAGTGATATTTGTCCCTTTTCATATTAAGGATGGAAGTATAATATAACACTATTCAGAAGGGCTATCAGGAGTTGCATAGTCCAGCAGATAGCATTTAGCCACCATGCAGACAAGATTATTATACTAGACAACAGGCCAGAGACCTAATCTGAGTAGTTTTATCTACAGAGATCTTTGGCAGTGACTTTTCATAGTGTCTCTAGGACTGAAATGGATTGTCAACCTAAGAAAGTCTTAATTTATGAAATAAAAAAAAAATTACAGGACAGATATCTGAACTAGCCACGTAGAGAGTCATGGACTCACCAATTCCCAGGCCTGAGCTAGTTAACAGGGTGCCCTACAAGAAGGGGAGACTGGCACCCTTTGAGGAAGGACCCAATGAGACTACAACAAGAATGTACTTTAAAATTTCCTTCTAATTTTTTCCAGAAGGAAATGCATCCATTCATCAGGATGATTGTATACTCTGGGGAAGGGAAAATACCCAGACAGTTTGAGATTTTTGGCTCTGAAATTAATCCCCAAATTTTAGGATTCACCAATGAGAGTGGGGACTTAGGGATGTCAAATACTAGATGGAGTTTTGGCTTGAATCCATCTTGCACAGGGTCCAGAGGGTCTGTAAACATAGCTTTGTGGTTTTTTTCCCCCAGTTTTCAAAAGCATATTTGGCAACTGATCAGACTTCACTTCCTGATCCTTGAAGTGAGGGCTTTTTATGATAGGAAGGGCCAAAAGGAAGCCCCTGGAACTTTCTATCAAAGTAGTAAACTAGTAATAATTTTATAATCCTGGGAGACTTTCAGAGATTAATATCATCACCGAAAGCTCAACAGATACAGGGGTGGCTATTGCTATCACATTTATATAAACCTCCTCTCTTTGTCTTGTTCAGAAGAAAGATGAATTTTGGAGAAAAACAGTGGATTATCATAAACTTAATCAGCTTGTGACACCAGTTACAACTACTGCCTCAAATGTGATTTTTTTTTTTTTTCTGGAGCAAATTAATTCATCCTCTGGCATCAGGTATGCCACTATTGATCTGGCAAATTCTTTCTTCTTTATATCAATTCATAAAGAACACTTGTTGCAAATGGAAATGCTATATTAGGCCTCTAACAAATCCAGATAAGAGAATAACAATGCAACCCTTGGGATTTTAAGGCAAAACCATATTCTCTTCCACAGATAATTCTTCTCCTTTTGAGAAATAACTCTTGGAATAAAACTGGACCCACATAGAAACAGAATGACTGGACACGGTCCATCAACCAACCATATAGCCTGAGCTGCCCAGCATGAACTGGAAATTGTAAAATTCACCGAGTTACAGACTTGGGCATGGGCAGCAGCATTCCATAATCAAATGGAAGTTTTATAAACAAGATCATGTTCAAGCAAGCCTTGAAAACAGATGAGCTACATGAGCAGTTGGCTCTGATTTCCACAGCACCTAGTCCTCTGCTTTGTCATCTGAATTCTTGATGACCAGTTGGCGGATAAAGACACACCTTGAGCCTGATTTTAAGATGATTCTGCATTGTATACTGGCACCACCCAAAAATGGAGTGGTATTTCAGCTTTATTCAGGGGATGGCCTAAAAAATACAATGGAAAGGGTCTATGATGGTTATAGGATGGAGCTACCAGAAGGATAAGAAAGAGATTCCCATGTTAGTCTCCTGAAACCCACATAAAACATTATAATTTATGTATCAGAGCTTACAATTGCAGGGTTATCACCCATTCACCACCCCCCTCCCTGGCTGCTCAGTCTGGCTACCATTTATTTCATCAATATTCACTAAATGCTGTCCCACCTTTAAGACTTTGTTCAAGATGATGTTTCTTTCTGAGTGACCATTCCTACCCTACCCACAATACCACCATCTGACTGAAGCCTTTTTGGACTTCTCACTCCTTATCACTCTTCCTCTCTCCCATAACCCCATATAATTTCTTCTATCTCTTTCTTCCATCTTGTGCTTTATACTGGTATCCCCTAAACCAGGGTTCCCAAATCCAAATATTTAAAGAAGCAAAGCATGTGGCTTAAATGAATGACAAAGGCCTACTAGTTGCACATTAAATACATTGGGTTATATTTACTTCTTTAAAGAAATATGTTCCCTATGGCACCTGGGTGGCTCAGTCGGTTAAACCTCCGACTTCGGCTCAGGTCATGATCTTGCAGTCTGTGAGTCCCACGTCATACTCTGTGCTGGCAGCTCAGAGCCTGGAGCCTGCTTCAGATTCTGTGTCTCCCTCTCTCTCTTTCCCTCCCCAGGCTCACACACACTCTCTCTCTCTCTCTCAAAAAATAAACATTAAAAAAAATTAGAAATATGCTCCCTTCCATTTTTCTTGAAATGTGGTCCCTGAGGCCTTTCATTTTCCACGTTTGATACAGACATAGGTATAAAAATATTTCTCAAGTATTTTTCAAACTCATTGATAAGGCCCACTAAGATTCAACCTCTGCCTGAGGAAGAAAGAGGGACTGGTGAGGACTGCAGCAACAACTGGAAAACTGACACTCTGTGGAATGAGGGGGCCGTTGGTGAGTGTGCAGGAATTGTGGGACTAATGGTAACAGACTTTATGATTTTTCAGTGGAAACTGGAAAGTCAGATTTTATGTGAAATCTCAATGTCAAATTTAGTCTCAAATTTGCTAAAGCACTGTGTCAATCAAAAACAGAAGGAACCTACAGGCAGGAATGGACCTGCAGGCACCAATTTGCAATTTATGCTTCACAGTTCCCTTGAGTTCCTGGAGGGCACAGAATGAGTCTTATTCACTTGTGTATATACAGATCCCAGGACAATGATTGACCCATAACACTTTCTCATTAAATGTTGGTTACCTTTAGTTAGATTTAAGAAATCTAATACAAGTGTATACTGCCTAATTCTACAGATAGAGACTCTTGAAGATCTTTTTCTTACTCCTTCTATGTATACCCCACATAGATGCTCAAACGTGTTTGAGTTGCTAAAGAGAAATGCATCAAGTGTTTATTAACAGCTTAGTTTGATTTTGCTCATTAGATGAGTATCAAAATACCTCCTAAGGCATAAGGGCAAAGAACATAAGACAGATGATCTGATAAGGAGAATTAGGTCAAGAGATATAATCAATGCTGCCCTCAGCAGGTGTAATACAGCATCTCAGTGATCTCTGCACAAGAGTGGGTAATTGGGAGAACCCTGAGACTTTGGGGGATTTGGTGACACAATAAATCCAACTGACTTGATATCTGTGGCCTGAGTGACAGTGAGACACAAGGCTTTGCTTCTGTAATAACCAAGCAGCTCTGTGGCTGTCACTCCTGGATGTGACTTCTTTGGAAGGCTGCTCATTTATGGTGGTCACTTTAAACATTGCTCTAAATGTCCTCGCTGAGCAGAACCATAATGTATGAAAAAAGTTTTCAATAAAAGGGAAAATGGGCTTTTTGAATTTTGCAAGTTGAAAAAAATTGCCCAGAGTTATAAATGCTTTCAAAGATTAATCACTCAAAAATAGTTACTTTTTACAAATAGTAGCAAGCAGTGCATTTGTAAGGGAAACCAAATAAATAATAATTGCGCATCTATTCATGTATACTACTGTATATAACGTAACTTTAAAAAATGAAGACAACTATTTTATGTAAGCTAAAAAATGACTAATTTGCTGAATAAATATTGAGTTGCACCTAATTAATTAAAAAAAGATCAATTATAAATATTTCCTGGTAAACTATCATGCCATACATCAAGTGATGTATTTGCTTGATATATTTCATTGTTTAAAATATAATGAAAACATTTTTGGCAAACATTTGCCATATGTTAAATAATACATTTTAAATTTACAGTAATGACAATATTTTATTATGCACATATAAAGCTCATATGAATTTGAACAGCATTTAGAATATGGATAAGTGAACAAGCAAATCTTTACTTCCAAAATGCCTTTAGATAGGGCTTTAGATTTAATTTATTTGAGATAACAAGCCCCCTTACTTCCCAACCCACAGTTCTAATATTATAGTGGATAAAAAGAAAATATTCAATTGTACACAGAAGTAGGTAACAGTCCCTAGTACATGAACTTAGATAAAAATATTTACATCCATAATCATTCCAAAAAATATGTAAATCAAACCATCATGTTATATGCCTTAAATTTATACAGTGATATGTATCAATTCTCAATATATCTGGAAAAAACATTTTTTAATATAACATCCTGCAATGGTAATGCTATCTTATAAATCAGATCACATATTTTATAAAAATTCATTCATTCAATATTTATTAGTGCACCCCAATGTTTATAGTAGCACTATCAACAATAGCCAAAGTATGGAAAGAGCCCAAATGTCTATCAGCGGATGAACGGGTAAAGAAGATGTGGTATATATGTACAATGGAGTATTACTCTGCAATCAAAAAGAATGAAATCTTGCCATTTGCAACTACGTGGATGGAACTGGAGGGCATTATGCTAGGCAAAATTAGTCAGTCAGAGAAAGACTAATATCATATGACTTCACTCATATGGGGACTTTAAGATACAAAACAGATGAACATAAAGGAAGGGGAGCAAAAATAATATAAAAACAGTGAGGGGGACAAAACATAAAAGACTCTTAAATATAGAGAACAAACAGAGGGGGGATGGTCTATATGGGTAAGAGGCATTAAGGAATCTACTCCCGAAATCATTGTTGCACCATATGCTAACTAAACTGGATGTAAATTAAACAATAAATAAACTAAAAAATAATAATATTTATTAGTGCCAACAATGTGTTGGACACTGTTGGCACTGGAAATATATCAGTGAACAAACAAAAAAAGTCAGCCCATGTGGAGCTTAAATTCTAAATCACTGTAATGCCAATATCCCCATTTTGCATTTTTTGCATATTACATATTCTGAACTAATAATAATAATATCTTACAGTACAAATAAAATATAGTGCTTAACTTTTCAAAGTACTTTCAAATACATTCTCAGTTAAATTTTACAGTTGCTTGGCCTTAAAGTAAGGTTGATAGTTGTTACTATTTCAGTGGTAATGATGAGGAAACTAGAGATAATAGATTTTCACAGACACTGTCCTAGGATCAGTCTTATTTCTCTCCATATACAGTTTTGGGAGGATAAGAACAAGGCAGGGGTCAGAGACTGAATAGAGTAAAGGAAGTTGTGATAAGCACAAGAGTATTGTATGGAAGTGATGAATCACTATATTGTACACCTAAAACTAATATTACACTGTATGTTAACTAACTGGAATTTAAATAAAAACTTTTTGTAAAAAATCGTTGCCATGGAGAGAGCAAGCTAATTGGAGAAACATTAAGAATACCAGGAGTAGCTGAGATTGACTGTGACAGACACTGGCTAATCATAAATACTTGAATTTGCTTCTTCTCCTTCCTGGCAAATAGTAAGAGGCACCTCTCCAGCCCCTTAAACTCGGGCACGGCTACCTGAATTCCTTTGGCCAATATAAGATGAACAGAAGGCTTTCAAAGCCAGTCCACTTATCACCGTGTCCCCACGCCCCTGTTGTAGTGACAGTGGAAGCACAAGCTCAGAAGGTGCCTCCATCCCCCTGAGTCCCTGAATGACTAAGAGAAGCAGAACCCCCTGCCAATCCATTCTGGACTTGCAGCATAGGCAAGAAATAAACTGTGTCAAGCCCTTGATGTTTGAGATTGTCATTAATGTTTTGCTTTGCTTCTTGTTTCATTTTGTTTGTTACCGCAGCATAACCTAGTCTCTCCTGATTGAAAGCATGGGTTTATGCTGCTATCAGTTTTCTGGTTGTATCATTTCTTTCTCTACAGCTGTGTTGAGCAGCTCAAGAATAGATACAGACTGCAGATAGTGAATTTATCTGAGGTTAGGATTTTCCCAGGTGGTTGCAACAAAAATACTTGGAATTTTCTCAAGAGAGTGATTGAAACTGTGGACCATGAAATCTAAAGCTTGATTGGGAGGGAGGTCAAGCAGGGAAAGGCCTGTGAGTAAAGAGAAAGTAGATAGGTCAAGGGACTGGCTGTTTTGATAAATTGGATGATCAATTATAAAGAAAGTAAATAAATAGTGAATCTCAAAAAATAAGGAGTTGTCATTGAAGCACAGGATGGTTTAATTAGAAATTTCTGAAGTGGCAAAATTTCAGGTCATAACAAGGTACAAGATGTGAAAATGGAACTTAGTGACTCAGCTGGAGAGAAGGAAATGTTTGGGCAAACAGAAGTCCTGGACCTGAGAGGCTGTGTGCTGGGCAGGGTAGCCACATGCACATTTAAATTCTGCAGAATGGTGACAGGAATTGGGGTAGAGGGGGAGCCGGGTTAGCTAGTTGCTAAAGTCACCCATTAATGAGTGAGGGGAAGCTATAGACGGGGATTGTGTCTAGTTGTCAGGAGCTTCACGGAGGTAAGAGTTTTAATTTGTAAGAGACTACAGGCAGAAGTAATGGGCTGAGGACTCTCCTTCCCAATCCTGAGCTACACAAAGTGTGGGAGAGAAAAAGCAACCTCCACTCAAAAGTTTGCAGGACAAGTGGATGAGGTGATTATAAGCCAAAAGTCTGTGGAGGTAAAAAGATTGAGGAAAGCTTGCCTGAAGAAGTTGAGGATGTGGGAAAATTCAAGACCATGGAAAAGGAGTTGTCAAAGGCTAAAGGAGAGAGTTTGGAAGAATGGGAGAATGTGAGATTGGATCAGGAAGAAGAAGAAAGCATAAGAACAAAGATGTTCTTAACGATGTCCCTCAGTAGTGACTGAGAAGAGGCATTTGAGAATGGGAGGAATTAAGTGGCTGTGATAGTGTGATGAATAATAAGAGATATGTGTATGTATTTGGTTTTTGTCCTTATTTCTGGCAGAGCTCCTAAAACTCTTGGAATTTTCGAGGTGATAAGAGTGATAAAGGCATATTTTCTTATGGTAATGAGGTGACTTTTTAAAAGCACCCAAAGGTGGGGCTAGTTGCCAGGAGAACCAACCACGTGATTAGAAGGTTGGAACTTTCAGTCCTATCTCAACCTCAGGAGGAGGGAAGAAGGACTGGAGGGGAGAGGGGCTGGAGGTTGAATCCAGTGCCAATGGCCAGTGATTTAGTCAGTAATGCCTATGTAATGAACACTCCATAAAACCCCTAAAGGCCTGAGTTCGGAGAGATTCCAGGTTGGTGAGCATGTGGAGGTGCTGGGAGAATTAGGAGTACCCCCTCCCACATACCTTGCCCTATGCATCTCTTCCATCTCCATGCTCATCTGTATCCTTTATCATATCTTTAATAGACTGGTAAATGTGTTTCCCTCAGCTCCATAAGCTGCTTTTGGAAATTAATTAAACCTGAGGAGGGAGTCCAGGAAATCTCTGATTTATAGTCAGACCATCAGAAGTATAGGTAACTACCTTGGGCTTAGGACTGCTGTCTGAAGGTAGGGGATAGGGAGTCTTGTAGGACTGAACATTTAACCTATGGAACCTGATGCTATTTCAGGATTGATAATGTCAGAATTGAGTTGAATACTCAGACATCCTTCTGGTGTCTGAAGATTGCTTGGTGTTGTGTGGGCAGCACCCCCCGCCCCCCCACCTCACATACCATGTTGGAACTGGATCCAGGAGCCCCAAAATAGTGGCTCTCAAGGATGTGGAGAGGTAGGAGCCAGCTAGGACAGTTGTTCTCAGTGTCTTGTGCTCATTTGTGGGCTGACAGACAAGACTAGTAGCTGTGCTTTGGAAATACATACTCCTTTTTTTGTGGGCATGGACCTCATACATACAGGCTTGAAGCCTGTACCTGTTGAGAGATGCTCCCAGCAAACAGATCTTTGCTATAGCCAATACCATGGAAAATACTTTAAGAAGTGTTGAGATTGTTTTTCACTGGTTTCTAGAAGCCACAGACTCCAGAATGATCAGGTAAAAGATAATTCATCCAAACCCTTCTCATTTATTAGATGAGAAAACTAAGGCCCTAAGAACTTCCCAGCACTGTGTGTTTGGTTTGTCACAGATCTCAGTCTATAACTCAGGTCAGCTGACCCTTGCACCTCCTTTACTCTAAATATCTAGTCTCCTAGAAGAGCAATGGCAGGTCATTGTCACATAGCTGAGAACCCATCAGTCACCAAGCCCTGTATATCATATCTCATTCTCCTAACAAATGAATGTGATGTAGGTACTATTGTTATCTTCATTATATATATATATAAACTATATAAACTATATATATATATACTATATAAACTATATAAACTATATATATATACTATATAAACTATATAACTATATAAACTATATAAAATATAACTATATGAACTATAAAAATATAAACTATATTTATAAACTATATATTTTATATATATATATATATATATATATATATATATATATATATATATATAAATATATAAAACCAAGGATTAGAGAAGTTAACGATCCATGATCACAAAACCACAATGTGGCAGATCTGGGATTTGAGCTGGGACCCTTCAACTCCAGAAGCCTCACTCTTAGCCAATATAATATGGTTTATCATTCACTGTCACATATATTATGGCTTACCCATTCCCCTTTTTTATTTAACAGAATCATGTACAAAAATAGTGTTTACCCCCTTCCTAAATATAAACATACAGTCTCAGATGCCAGAACCTGCTCTGCTCAGACATCTGTCTGTTGTGGATGTGCAAACATCGGTTTACAGACTGGCTCTTTCTAACTATCCTTGGCTATCAGTTTCTGGAACTAGCCACCTGTGGAATGAATCAAGAAAGGAGAAGTATAAAAACACATGCTTAAGAAACTGGGTTTCTAAATTTTATTTTGATTTCTAAAACAACCAATATTATCCGAGAATGACACCTGTCTCTTCTTTCATTGTAAGAAGATAACAGAATGGCTTTAGAGCTGACTTGCATCTGTAGAATTCTTAGGTAGTCATCCCAATCTTCTGTAGTATAGAGAGAACTGTACCAAAGTCAGCTTTGGGATAAAAGCTGAAGTCAGCTTTGGGATAAAACCAGGAACATGTACAATGTGCCTGCTGTTTCCTACAGGCTCTTCGGAGATGCAGAACATCTGATGAGCAGGAGAGGCCTCTGGTTGCAGGCTTGGCCTGCTTCTT
Organism: Acinonyx jubatus; assembly: GCF_027475565.1. Lineage (NCBI taxonomy): Eukaryota > Metazoa > Chordata > Mammalia > Carnivora > Felidae > Acinonyx > Acinonyx jubatus. The sequence continues at coordinate 167,246,612 of NC_069380.1, read as the reverse complement.
GGCACAGGATGGCATTTATTCAGCAAACATTTTGTGACTTCCTCCTGTGCACCAGGCATATGCTAGGTGTCCTTCAGGAAATCATCATCTGGGAGATGAAGTGAATGAATAGAAGCCTGGAATACCATGTGATCATTTCTGCATGGGAACACCATGTCGGGTGCTAGGGAAACCCAGAGGAGGCACTTGGGAGTCCCCAGAAGAGTTCTTCCAAGAAACGTCATGAACTGAAATGACGATGAAGCACCCATTTTCCTTTAGAAAAGCAGAATGGCAATACCATCGGGGATTTATTAGTTTTTATTCTTTGGAATAGACAGGGTCACATTTTGAACATGAACAGATGTTTGCATGCAGACCTACGTACCTCTAAAGCACACTAGAGGAAAATTGGCAAGGCGGGTTTCTAAATCCATTCCCCTGGCCCCGTCACAATTAATAAAGTTCCCCTCTTTTGTTGCCCTGCCACTCTAAAGCAGTACAGAATCACCTCTGAATTGTTTCAGTGATGTGCAGTTTTGTTCCTGTGAGTACTCCATACTTTAGGTGCCAATTCACCTTTTTCTTCCATAAAGAAAATTCAGGGAAAAGAACAAGAGGAATGGTTGAACAATTGAAAATCCAGCATATTGAAAAGGTCATGCTACCTTAGTACACTATTTTAATTTCTAAATGTTTTAGGCATTGTAAGTCCTTTCTGACACTCCATTCTACTGACAAATTCTAAACAGGGGGTGGGAAAGGCCATAAGTGATTTCATCTGCTTGTAAAACATGATGATAAGAATAGGTAACAGTGCACAGTTAATCCATGCTTTCTGTTAACATTTCATTTGGAGGCTTGTTTTGGACATGTCTTCCTGTGAGAAAGGTAACAGTTCTGACCTAGTGGTGTTTACCGTAGTGATGTGATGGAAACTAGGCATCTTTCTAAGGTAACATTTTAACCTTCTCTTCTTGTTATATATTCTACTCATTCTCATCCATCATGTATTTAGTGACTGATTTACTTTTGGGAAACTTTCAACTAGGACATTTACCCAGAGTTTTCACTTTACAAAATGCTGGTGGCAGACACTTATTATCTTATCTAACCTCCTTCTCTCCCTGGCTCTCTCCCACTATAGAGGCTGAAAAGCCAACTGCTTGTCTAGCCTCCCTTGCAGATAGATGAAGCCCTGTCACCCAGTTCTAGAGACTATAAGATACAAGTGAAAGTCTGTTGAAAGAGTTCTGAGAAAAAGGGAATGGACAAAGTTCATGCATACTTCTTTCTGCCTGGAACTCTGGAATGATATCTAGAGATCCAGCTGCCATGTTATGATAATGAAGCAATTAGTTGACCTGCTAAGGATGCTAGAACAGAAAGATAAAAGGATCTTGAGACATTGATGGCACGGAGCTGCTACACCTGCCTGCCTACCTGCAGATATGTCTTGTGATGAGAAAAAGAAATGAACTCCTATTTTTATTTTTCTGTTACTTGTAACTGAAAATATGTTATTCCTGATAAAGTGCTTTTATAAACAATATCTCATTTGAGCTTCATGGCAAACCTGTCATAGATTGTCATTATTCCTATTTTACTGATGCAGAAAGAGACTGATAATGGAGTGTCACTTAAGAGCACACACCTAGAAAAAGGTGGGCCAGGACTTGAGTCCTGGAAATCCCAAACACTCTGTGCTTTTTCCACCATTCTCATGTCCCTGTCTGGAACTTATATGGGAAAGGAAGATGAGCCATTAAGATTTATTTGACCCATGTACTGAGTGACTTCAGATTCTTCTCTCCCTCCTCAGTAACCAAAGTATTAGTCAGTGCATCAAGCTTCTGCTTTCTCTATTTAAGTATGATGTTTGCATAATATTTTTCCTGCAAAGTTAGAACTGGGAATATGAAAACTATCTCCGACTGCAGGAAACACCTGTGAAACTTTCTCATGACCAGAAAGATGGACAGTATTATGAATATACCTTTTGGAACTGAGGGCAGGGTTGTTTTTTGCTTTCTTTTTAACTTACAGGTGAACAGTCTCAAAATGAGCAATCAAACTTTCTATAGTGCACACTATTGGTGGCTCGTCCACGATCGTTTTCCTTTTTCTTTGATGGCGGATCATGGTGTTTGAGTGTCCATCCTTTTTCCAAGTGACTAAAGTCCTTTCCCCAGTTAGAGGGTTTCTGTCAGCCAATCATAGTAGCTCCTTTCCCCTTACTAGTGATTAGCCCAGGGTAAACATGTGACCTAGTAATAAAACATGAGAAAAGGTCTTCTAAGAAATATGGCTTCCTCTTCCTCTGGACATTATCAGCTTGGCTGCAACTCCTTTCTCATAACAAGACAAAGCTAGTTCACTATGGATGGCAGAGTGACCAAAGAGAAAGAACCTGAATCCATAATGATAGTGTTGAGTCACGGAAATTAATCCTGGAGCATCCCTACCTTTGGATTTTTGTTGTGCCCCAGATAGTATTTATTATTAGTAGTAGTATTTATTATTATTATTATTATTATTATTATTATTATTATTACTTAAGCAAAATTGAAGGCATAATGACTGATTGTAAATCTTCCTGATCTGATCTCTGTGGAGATTTGGCCCCATGTAGAAGCACTGCAAGGTAGCTGACACCTGGGACCACCTAGTCCCAGACAACATGGGGAGACATTTTCTAGGCAAGTTCTGAAAATTTCCCTGCATACTGGTTCTTGCTGGTGGTCTGAACATTCATTACTTCTCTACACAATAATCATGGTGTGACCCCAGGCCGGAGGCATTCAGCAAAGACTATTGAAAAGCCAAATCTAATTAATGTGAACTGGGATTTCTCAAAATAGAATTGTTAATGCTGTTAACTGAAGTGAGTATGTTATAGGAAATGCCTCATGTTGTGAACCAATCCTCTAAACATTTATCTTTTTCAGAATGAACAGTTCTTTGGAGTTTTGCTCTCTGGGAAACAGTATGCTATAGAATTTAAGAGTCTGGTTTCTGAGTGTAAGCTGCCAGAATTCAAATCCCATATATGTCAGTAACCAGATGTGTGGCATTGAGCAAGTTACAGTACTTCTCTACACCTCAGTTTTCTCATCTGTAAAATGAGCACAATAATAGCACTGACTTCATAGGATTTTTGTGATGGGCTATCATTTTACATCTTGTTAATAAGCTGTTAAGTCACTGTTAGCTTTTTTGATTATTTGTTGTCTCAGTTGCAAGTATCCTGTCTTTCTTCCTTATCCTTTTGATTGAATTTGGGGGGGTTTCCATGATTATCTGGAAATTTTTGTCTATAGTATGATTGCCTTGTATTTATCTACTTCATGACTGGAGAAAATAATATCTTGAAAACTAATTCTGTTATTTCCTTTTTTATAGTTAAGAGTTCCTACTAAACATGCTTTCAAAATCATACAATCCCTACCACTCATAACCTGGTGAACACATCCTGGCTTATCTTTTTTTATTTTTATTTTTTAATGTTTATTTAGTTTTGACAGAGAGAGAGGGACAGAGCACGAGCAGGGGAGGGGCAGAGAGAAAGAGACACAGAATCCGAAGCAGGCTCCGTGCTCCAAGCTTTCAGGACAGAGCCTGACGCGGGGCTCGAACTCACAAACCGTGAGATCATGACCTGAGCTGAAGTCAAACGCTCAACCGACTGAGCCATCTGGGGACCCCTTTCCTGGCTTATCTTAATTTTGAAGGTTAAGTGTTATTGACTTAAGTAAATGACTCCAAGAAATTCCACCTCTTTGGCTCTCGTTTCTCAGTGACTCACTATTCTTGCAGTAGCTATCATCCACCTGTATACGATAATTTAAAAATTTCCCTTCAAAGTGCAGCCAAGACCCTCACAAATGCTTTCTCGATGGGATGTCTTCCCTCAAGAGTCTAACATTCCATTCTTCTTTGCATATAATTTGGTTTTGCTCTTTTAAGAGAATTATCTCTAAATATCCTGCAAGAAAAGATTCTGGAAGGAACATTATGGTACCTAGCTTTTCTTTCTTAGCATTTTAACTGCAGAATTCTACAGCAGAAGAAATACTCTTGTTTGTTACAGCCACCTTATCTACAGAAAACAGTACTCATGCTCTCAGATAAGGCCACTGGATATATTGGTGTTTAAGTCATAATTATGATGTGAAGATTAATGTCTAACTTGCTTGCTGAGATATTTTCTTTTATACAGCTTCACTTTATTTTTTTTAACAAGTTCTCAACCATAAATAAGCCTGCAATTACTGAAATCCTTTTCCTGCATAAAAACCCTTTATTTATTCTTTCAAAATTTCACTGCTTATTCTAGCAGGGGCACAAACAACAATGACAAGAACATAGATTACTTTCCATAATTTCTATAATTAATAAAAATGTAAATAGTGGCAAATTCATAATCATCTCTTCATTATGCGAGTACAGAAGGATGGCGTAGACAAACACTACTTAAATAAAAGGCAAATGTTTTATTAAATCATTAGCCTCTACAAGACACATCTTTTTCTAAATGTGAAAAGGAAAAATAAGAGCTGTGCTCTGTTGTGTTTAAATGTCATAAAGAAAAATCAGGGGCTGATTGAAGAATGACTCCAAAAGAAATTCAAATTAGGAAGATACAGGCTGGTTACAAAAGGTAGAAATTCCACTCAGAATAAATGGCAAGACTGAGAAGGTAGAGTAACATTAAAATCATGAAAAGATATATAAATAATAGTTCATGACAGGGGAAACAGACTCACAAATGTTGCAAATAATTTTATTTATTGAAGGGAAAGAGGAAAAAATGGCCACGTGTTTCCCTATGAAAGATAGGGACAGGCTGAGAGAGCCTGAGAGGCTCAGTAGGTAACAATTAACATGAGATTATTGTCTTTGAGAAATTTAGAACATTAATTAAAGCCATCATCGTGGCAGGAAGAAAAACTGGCTATAGGGCCAGCTTTAACCACAGAATTCTGGAAGGAGGACAGCTCCAAGGCATTTGATCCTAGAGGAAGGAAGAGAATAAGATGATGATGATAAAGAAGGAAGAGAAAGAGGAGGAGGAGAATAGTTACCTAATAGGGCAGCTAGTATGTAGCAGGTACCGTGCTCAGTGCTGATCTGTCATTTCATTTACTCCTCTGGATGATTCTTGGAGACTGTTGTTACAAATGTTTTACTATTGAGAAAACCAAGGTGAACAGACTTATACAAGATCGCTATTGGATTGTGACCTGTGGTTTGGTAATTCCTCTAACCTCTCTCACTTGAGACACTTCTGTGTCAAAGCTTCTCCATCCCTTCTTTCCACCTCACTTATAAATCTCCAACCTATGTATACCTTTCTCTATCCAACCAGAGTCAGTAAGGGGGATTTTAGAGCATACAGCAGACCTCTCTGGATGTAGAAGTTTATCTCTGCCTGCACGATAAGCAGATAGATCCTGATTCCTGTTGAAGCAATATTCATGCAAAATAATTGCATGTACTGAAGAGAACTGATATTATTCAGGGGCTGATCACCCAGTCTGTGGATTGAGACTTGATGATAAAACCTTGTCAACAATATTACTTTCAATTCACAGGGAACCTTTCATCTGAAAGGGCTTTGTAGTTAAGAGATGAGTGATTGCCCAGATTTATATCAAATTCTCTGTTGGAATTGAGAAATTACAGTTATGGATTTCCATATAGTATTTTATGTGCAGTGTATTTACAATAATTCCAATTTCCATCCTGTACCTTTTGAACTATAAGATAAAGTTTAAAGTGCTATAGTCATTCTTATAGTTGACAGTTTGGCAACATAGTTTTGCACTTTTTAAGTTTCCACAAATTAATGAAAATAATAACAACTAATGATTAGACAGCACTTGCAATTCACAGTTGTCTTTGCCAGACAGACGAGAATATTATTTCATTTCTTCAGATGAGAAAACTAAGGGGGAGGAGTTCAGTAATGTACCCAGGTTCACCCAGCTAGTAAGAGTTAAGGCTGGTCCTTCCAGCTACACATCATCAGATTTTTCTCCTGCCCTGCACTGCCCATAGTTCCAAGTATATGATATATACCTTAGATTAGGACTTAACTCCTCAAGTCAGCGAGGTTGCCTAGAAATAGATTGGTGTTCAAACTGCTTGTTTAATGACTAAATAAGTGAATAGGAAAGTATTTTTACTTAAATTGTTTTCATTCAGCTCATTTCCATATTTCATATCAAAAGCACCTTCCTGTCATAAGTAGAAGCCTACCTGTATAGACAGAAAATGAGGTCCAGAGAGGTTAATTAAGTGCCGAGAGCCATATAAGTGATTTACTAGCAGAACAAGTCACACTGAGCCCCAATTCTATTTCCTCTGAGTCAATCTTTGCCTTCTCAGTGTAAAATGTCAGTCTCCTTCCAGCCCGCTCTGTGTTTCAATGCCTGCACTTCCCTGGTCATAAATGTTTTCTTTCTAGTATGCCTAGCCAAAACACATTTAATGGAAGAAAATGATATGAGCTATATAAAAAAAGATAGTGATTTGTTGTTGAATGTTTCCCATTTGGATCTCAACATCTCAATCTAACGCTATGCCATTGATAAGGACTGTTAATGATCAAGTTTCAGGCAAACAGCTCCATTTTAAACATTGCCCACATTTAAAAAAAAATGATTTTGGGGAAAAGAACCATATATATAATTTTAAAAGAAAGCTAAACAATTTCATGTCATTGCATATAGATAGTGGCAACATACCTTTAAAAATAAGACATTATTTCATTTTGTATAAAAAATAGGGGAAAAAGGATAATAAGTATTGCTAGTTAAAAAAAAATCCAGCTCTGAGACGTAAAGATTCACGTTAATGACAATAGGAAAAAAAAATGCCTTTTCATAAGCAGGTAGTAAAATCTTAATGATACAAATCAATTTCTAAAAAAAAGAGAAGCTGGAAATTTATCTTAAAATTTTATTTAAAATAACACTTCACTTAAATAATGATGAAGCATAATAAATTTAGTGTTCCTTTTTTTCCCTTTTATTAGTGAATTAGAATCAGCACATTAAATAAAAATGGCAAGTCTCCCTCCTACGGCTTATTGATGGCTTTTGTGCCACTCTGATTTTCATTAACTGAAACTTCTGTAACAAATGCTATCCTGTCGTAAATGGAACTTTACTTTTTTAATCAAAGGAAAGCGATTTCATTTTCTACCTCGGAGAGAATCCAATGCAAAACAGAGCCAGCATAATTACATACATACTTTTATAACTTCAATATCATAATATTTTGATTTTGCTTTACATCACACACTTTCCCAGCTGGTGGGCAACTTCTGTTTTAGTTTTGTGGATTATATTAGTAATGGGGGAAAGAAATGCCATACACATTGTGAAACTAATGAGACCAACAGTCTGGTGTCATTTGAGGGTATGATAATATGTCTGTTTGATGGTCTTTGACATGCTTTGTTAGAATGCTTTGTGCCCCAGGTGCATTGGCACTTACAATTATTTACAGCATGTAGGCGCTTAGGCAGCAGAATATAGTGCAAGGTAGGTAGCCAGGAAAGGGGATAGACTTAGAAAGGACTAATGAGGAAGCTAAATACCAAGACAGGGGTGAAACCAGCTGATGTGAACAGGGGTCCACACAGTCAGGACAAATCGGGGAGCAAATGACAACAAAGCAGTAAGGCAGCAAGAGAATACCTGGAGAGCCAGGTCCCTCTGTTTCGGGGTCAAATAAGCAATTTCCTACCTCAGGAAATTGAGTCCATTGATCTCTGGGAGTTAATTCTTCAGTACTTCTAAAACTTAATGTGCATATAGAATCCCCTAGAGATCTTTTAAAATGCAGATTCTGATTCAAGAGGTCTGAGATGAAGCCCACCAGTCTCCATTTCTAACAAGGGTCTAGCTGCTGCTGCTGCTCTGGGAGCCACATATTGTACAGCTGACTGTTAAGCCAGCCCATAAACAGGAAAGCAGACAAATGGAAAGCTGGCTCTGGTGAGGAGTATAGGACTGGGGAGCAAGTGTAGTTTCTAATGAAGATAATCTGCAAACTTAATGTGTTTCAGATGAAAAAGCAAATTTTATTGATGGCTGCCTCTTATGGGTTGAATTGTCCCCCCAAAAGATATCATTGAAGTCCCTAACTCCCAGTGCCTCAAAATGTAATATTTGGAAATAGAGTCTCTATAGAAGTAATCAAGTTAAAATGAGGTCATAATCCAATATGACTGGTGTCCTTATAAAAAGGGAAACTTTGGGGGCATTTAGGAGGTTCAGTTGGTTAAGCATCTGACTCTTGATTTTGGCTCAGGTCATGATCTCACAGTTTGTGAGTTTGAGCCCCACATTGGGCTCGTTGCTGACAGCACAGAGCCTGCTTGGGATTTTCTCTCTCTCTTCTCTCTCTGTTCCACCCCCTCCCCGCCATCTCTCTCTCTCAAAAATAGATAAGCATGTTTTTTTTTTTTTTAAAAAAGGGAAAATTTGGTCACAAAGATAGCCACCCACAGAAGAAAGATGATGTGAAGGCACACTAAAGATGGCCATGTGACTGGAGTGGTGCATCTATAAGCCAAGGAACACCAAGGATTGCCTGCAAACACCAGAAGCTACAAAAGGCAAGGCAGGATTCTTCCCTAGAGCCATCAGGGAGCATGGCCCTGCCAATACCTTGATTTCTGATTTCTAGCCTCTGGAACAGAGGCCATACATTTCTGTTACTTTAAACCACCCAGTCTTTGGTACTTTGTTATGTCAGCCCTAGGAAACTAATATACTGTTTTTGTATATTATTTTGTATAATTTTTGTATAATTTTGAACAGAGGAAAGCTAGACCTAGAGAGATTTAGTTTAAGGGCACCTGGGTGGCTCAGTTGGTTAAGCATCTGACTTCAACTCAGGTCATGATCTCATGATTCATGGGTTTGAGCCCCGTGTTGGGCCCTGTGCTGACAGCTCAGAGCCTGGAACCTGCTTCAGATTCTGTGTCTCCCTGTCTCTCTCTCTGCCCCTCCCCTGCTCATGCTCTGTCTCTCTCTCCCTGTCTCTCAAAAATAAACATTAAAACATTGTTTTTAATTTGTAAGAAAGATTTAGTTTATTGCCCAAGGTATCTAACTACTTAATAGAAGCCTGGAAACCACATCACCTAGTTGTCAATGCCTTTCTGCTCAGTAGGCTGCTTCCCAAGAGCACACACAAATGGACTTATCACTAAAGCAACATTTCCGTAACCTGTGTTCTCCAGAACTGTTTTCAAGGTTTTGTTAGCAAGTGATGCAAAAGGTACATCGTTAACTAAGTTTTAAAACTCTTCAAATCCACAAACACATTAACTTAATTAAAGATCTAGGTGAAACCTTTGGGGGGAATAAACACCCCTTTGGGGTATTTGAGAAACAGGAGTGAGTGACCACAGCTTTGTAAAAGCTTTGGGGGATAAAAAAACAAAACAAAACAAACAAACAAAAAACAACTTCCAAAAACATGTTAAATGTGCTGAACAGGCAGTTTCATAATTTTTTAGAGCATAGAATATTTTTTTTCCACCATCCTACAGAATACCACTTTAGGATATACTAGATGAAAAGGATAAAATTCATTGCAACTGAGAAAATTCATACCAACAAAGAAGCTACTTTAAAATTTAATTGCCTTTTCCTGTAAGTTATCCAGGATACTACCTGAGTTGTTTGTTGTCATTGCCTCAAGGCAGAAAAGATGATGCCCTCTGGGATGAATTTAAGAAGTGAATTTAAAGGTCTGTCCCAGAAATGAAGTAAAAGATCAGCCAGTGACAAGGGGCAAAGTGGAATTGAGAAAAACTGATGGGGTTTGAGAGGAAATGAGAAATCAAATATTTAAGGCCTATGTACATGGCTATAGTCTTTCTTCAGAAAAATCCCAACGAGCATGAAGAAAAATTTTTGACACTTACAATGCTTTTGAATTACTGCTGAAGAAAAACCACTGCACAAGTATGCCATGGGTGATGCATTTTGGTGTTATATTCTACATCTGGTGCACCTCCTAGGGCTACCATGAACATTTGGGCAGGTACAGTGGCACCATACCATTCACACTGTGGGTGTTACAGATTTGTGCACTGATTAGAACAATTCGGGCAGTAAAATTTCAACAAAATCAATAGCATGTTACAACAAGTGCCAACAGATAGAAATGAAGTTTCCTGAGCAGAGGTACCATTTTCCAAACCACTCAGGAGTTCCAAGAGCTAGCGGCAGCCCTGGGACCCTCTCCCACCAGCTATAAGGCTCAGAACCCCATTTCAATCAGGAAAGTTGTGTAATGTCACCATCTGACATTGGGATGACAAAAGATTTCCATAAGAAAAATAATGTTGCTTTATCCAGTGTATTTTTACTTTGCGTGGAGACCTGGGGCTTATCCTCCCCACCCCTTATCCTGAGGAGCCAAGAATTCAACCAGACGTGAAGAATAAGTTTCCCATTATGGGACATTCATGAATTCTTCCAAAATGTTTATTTCTAGGTCTATTAATAAGAATCGCTGTGCTAGGAAATAGAAGCAGTTGATACACGGGCTTGAATTTTAAATGCCAGTTTCACATATAAGGAAACTACATTTTGAAACGTTAAAGGAAAGAATTTTAAAGAGATAAACCATATTATGCATTCAAAAGAGAAACTCTAAAATTAAGTCCATGCATTCCAGACATTATTTTAGTTTTTGGAGACGGCAGGAACAAAATAGGCGCAGCTCCACCTCCAGGGAGTTTATAGTCTAGTGGAAAAGACACACTACACAAATTGTTGCACAAATAATTATAGGGCTACAATTGTAAAAACCCTAAGAAGTAAAATTGCCAGGGCACCTGGCTGGCTCAGCCAGTTAAGCCTCTGACTCTTGAATTTGGCTCAGGTCATGATCTCACTGTTGGATACCTGGAGTGGAGCCCTTCATCAGGCTTGCACCAACAGCACGGAGCCTGCTTGGGATTCTGTCTCTCCCTCTCTCTCTGCCCCTCCTCCACTTGTTCAATCTCTCTCTCTCTCTCTCTCTCTCTCTCTCTCTCTCTCTCTCTCAGAATAAAGAAACAAAAAGAAGTAAAATTACTAAGTGCTCTAAGAGCTTATGATAGCCCGTCTCAGTCAAGACCAGGGAAGCCCTTCCTGAAGGGCTTCTGTAAGCTGGCACCTGTAAGCTGAGATGTGAGGACTGAGTAGAAATTAAATAGAATGGGCAAGGGGAATGAGAGTTGCAGGTAGTGGAGATGCCCTCAGACAGGAAAGAGTTTGGGGTGTTTGAGAAACAGGAGTGAGTGGCCACAGCTTTGTAAGAAAAGAAGGATTGATTAGAGGAGAGCAGTGAGATTATGCAGGTCCTTCTAGGTTAGGCTACACGTGTTAGTTTCTTTCACAAAAGCAGAAGCCTTTGAAGCTTTTTAAGCAGTGGAGAAATACCAGTTTTTTAAAAAGCCTGCTCTGGCTGCTTTGCATGCAAAGATTGAAAGAGGAAAGGAAAGGAAAGAACAGAGAGACCAATTGGCTATTGTATTTGTTGAAGTGGGAGATAGTAGTTGAGTCTTGAATAATGTCAGTAAGGACGGAAAACCATGGTCAGGTTAGAAATATATATTGGAGGTAAAATCTACCGGAAGTATAATTAGATAGAAAATGAGTTATTTGTGCTAGAAGAGGCAATTGAGTGAAAATGGATAATCCAAAAAGATGTGTGTATTTACACAGTTGTATGATGACATTTCACGTTTTTATGGTATGTGGGCATTTACTAGCCATTTCCTTCAAGACGAAAAACACTGAGAACTGACTGCAAGCCAGACACCATTCTGAGCACTGAAGATACAGTTACACATGATATAGATAAAGTCCACGCCCTCATAAAGCTTGCCTTCTGGTGGTGGAGGCAATCAGTGGAGAAGTAAGCACACAAAGGCACTGTGTTAGGGGGTAATAGTTAAGGAAAGGAGAAAGATTGGGGAGAGGGAGAACAGTGCTGTTCTGGCTACTCTGCACAGCAGGGAAGGCCTCTCTTGAGGAGGTAATGCTTGGCCAGAGATCTGACACCTGTGAGGGAATGAGGCATGCAAAAAGCTGGAGAGAGGATGGTGGGACATGATGTTGAAGAATGTAGGTGAGGTTGTACAGGACCCGGATGTCAGGGAATTTGTGTTCTAGCTTCTTCGCTATGAAGTGGTTGTGGACTGGCTACGTTATTCCACCAAAGATCACCCGTCTCTCAGGCTGGTGTACCCTATAACAAACTCTATCTTTGTCCAGGATTGGGAATGGAGCAGCCCTTCTTGTTCTATTCCTTACCGGTCCCATCTCTCCACCCATATCTTTGTAATTAGTCCTCTATAAGTAAACCCTCCTCAAAATATGCTAATATGTGTATTCTGTTTCCTGTTAGAACTCCAACTGATAACAGTGTTCAGTAAATGTTTAGACCGGGAATGAGATGCAATGATGGTGCAGATATACACTTGGACTTTAATTTTTTTTTTAATTTTTTTTAATGTTTATTTAATTTTGAGAGAGAGAGAGAGAGACAGAGCGTGAGTGGGGGAGGGGCAATGAGAGAAAGAGACACAGAATCTGAAGCAGGCTCCAGGCTCTGAGCTGTCAGCACAGAGCCTGATATGGGGCTCAAACCCATGAGCCGTGAGATCATGACCTGAGCTGGAGTCGGATGCTCAACTGACTGACCACCCAGGCTCCCCTGGACTTTAATTTTTTATGGATAATCTAAAAAGTGAGTTTATAGACATTGATTCAAAGCTGAATACACTTACAAGAAATAAATGCCAACCCATTTTGCCTTGGGTGTTTTAGTTTATTCTATTAACTTTAATTTAGAAAAACATACTTAAGATAACCTTAGATTTCACAATAAAAACTGTTTAAATTTTGCTTTAGTTCCTGATTTGAAACATTGAATACCTAGTCATTTTCATTTCTACTTTAAAATTTTAGGCTTTTCCTCAAGTCTCATTCCATGTAAGAATTGTTTCTTTACATTACAAAAGTTGATGAATTTTATTAACCAATAGGCAAAGAAAGGCATACATCAAAATAATAAAATTGGTCAAAATGTTTTGAAATTATAATTTTTATTATTATTTGGTGATGGTACAGGGAAACAAGAAAACTCATACTATGCTGGTGCTGGAATACTTTGACAAAACATTTCTAGAGGATGATGTGACAGTCAAAAGCCTTCAGTTAAGTCAGGGGAGCCTGGGTGGCTCACTTGGTTAAGTGACTTCGGCTCAGGGCATGATCTCACTGTTCGCAAGTTCAAGCACCACATTGGGCTTCATGCTGTCAGCACAGAGCCTGCTTAGGATTCTCTGTCTCAAAACAAATAAACTTAAAAAAAAAAGCCTTCAGTTAAACTGAACCCAAAAGTTTACTACTAGGAATCTAATAGTAGGAAATAATCTGATACTTTGCCCCCCAACCCCACTCCCCCGCAAAAAAAAAAAAAAGAACATAAATGTCTGGTAATACTGGGAACAAGTTAAATAGATTATGGTACATACATATGATGACTCCTATGCATCAATTAAAGGGAAAAGAATAGTCAAAAGGATAGTCTCAACCCTGGCTCTGCATTGAGATCAGCTGTTAAAACTTTTTCAAAATACTTATGCCTGGGTCTCTCCAATGAGAGTCAAATCAGTAGCCAGGAGTAATATCCAGGTTTCTGTATTTTTAAAAAAAAATGCACACAGGTGATTATATGGAGAATTTAAAACCATTAAATGCAGGACAATGTATAACAAGATGGGAACATGGTAGAAGCAGAATGCTGGTTATAATACATTAAAACCTATTGAAATACAGACTCAGAAAATAAATGGTAAGAATAGGGCCAAACTCATGGGGTTTTATCTCTGGGTAGTAGGATCATGAATTACTTTTCTTTTTTACTCCATGTACTTTCTAAGATTTCTAGAATAAAAATGTATTTATTTTAATTTTTAGTAAACAATAGAATGCATGTCTTCCTAGCTCATTTTGTCTTTTATGCTTCCTCAAGACCTCTTTTCACTGGCCTTATTCCTATCTTTATATTCAGTTTTTGTTATTTACTTTTAACTAGTTGTTAAAAACTCCCATTAATTTTAGTGGTGTTTAAAGCCTAATTCCCAAATCTAACAATATATTTGTTTTGTACCAAAGCAAACACTTTGACCTACAGGGGACACTGTAAAGTTATATCTGCTGTGCCCTCTTCAGTAGTAGCACAAATGTGATTGAAGAAGAAATACTTCAGTTTTTTTTAAGAACATGGTGTTTCCCAGGGAAATAGCTGCCACTTCCTTAAATACAATTTAAGAGACACAATAAAAAACAAAGGAAATGTAATCACTGTAAATGTTAAAAAGTATTTTCCTATAACGTGCTATTACCTTACAACCTGCCTTTCCTATGAAAGAAATAATTAATTTTATCTAGATAATGCTGTTTATCATTTTGGATTTTGTACAAAGGAAAATGACCTGTTTTTGTTATTCCTTTAATTGGGAAGTGCTTCTACTTAGGTCTCCCTATTAGTCTCATTTAAATAATGAGACTAATACGCACAGAAATAACATGTAAAAATTATAAATGTTTGGCTTGATTAACTTCCATAGTATGAACACACTCTTGTAATTAAGAAACAAAACCTTCTCTGCACAACAGAAACAACCTTTGTGCTCCCTGCCAGATACTAACCCTTTCGCACTCCAAAGATACCCACTATTCAGAATTGTGATACCACAGATTAGTCTTGTTTTCGAATTTTATATAAATAGTACTAGATAGTGGTTACTTTCTTGTGTGTTTTCCCCTTAGCATTATGCTTGTGGGATTAATCTATGTTGTTAAATATAACATCAAGTGTTCTTTTTTATTGCGACATAGTACTTCTCTATGTACATATACTACAATGTATTTATCCATTCTACTGTTGATGGACATTTGGGTTATCTTAGGTTTGGACGATTATGAATAATGCTGCTAGTAATGTTTTTGACTATGTTTTTATCATACATATTTATGCATTTCTGTTAGGCACCTATCTAGGAATTGAATCTGAGTCAGGATATGAAATTGTTCAGCTTTAGTATATGCTGCAAAACAGTTTTCCATATTTACATAACCACTTTTGTGAATTACCTGTTTTAGCTTTTGTCCAGTTTTTAAAATTGGTTTGTCTGTATTTTGAAATGTAGGACTTGTGTGTGTGTGTGTGTGTGTGTGTGTGTGTGTGTATCCTCTTACAAATCATTCTTTGTTTTTATGTACTGCAAATATATTGTCCCACTCTGTGAGCTTATTTATTCTATTAATGGTTTCCTTTGATGAACATAATTTTATGTTAATGTAGTCAAGTTTACCAATCTTTTATAGACTGTACTTTTTTCTGTCCTTTTTAAGAAGTCTTTGCCTCCCTCAAAGTCATAAAAGTATTTTTTAATTTTTTTGTAACGTTTATTTATTTTTGAGACAGAGAGAGACAGAGCATGAACAGGGGAGGGGCAGAGAGAGAGGGAGACACAGAATCTGAAACAGGCTCCAGGCTCTGAGCTGTCAGCACAGAGCCCGACGCGGGGCTCAAACTCACGGACCGTGAGATCATGACCGGAGCCGAAGTCGGACGCTTAACCGACCAAGCCACCCAGGCGCCCCATAAAAGTATTTTTTAATATTATTATCCTAAAACTTCTTTTTTTTTTACCTTTGTCATTTAGACCAATAACCCATCTCGAGTTTTTTATCTGTAAGATGTGAGGCGGAGGTAAAGACTCCTTTCCTCAGACCTATCCATTGACTCACCACTATTTATTGAAAAGATTATATCCCCCATTGCTGCATGTTGAAAACTTTGTAATAAATTAAATGTCCACATATATACCTATTTGTCTATCTTTGCATCAGTATCACACTGTCCTAATTACTATCCTGACATTTGCTCATATAAGTCCTCCAATTTTGGCCTTCCTCAACATTGTCATGGCTACTGTAGGCCCTTTATATTTCCACCTATATTTTTGAATATGTTTGCTAATTTTCACCCCCAAAGACATCACCAAAAAAAAAGACTGGGATTGGGATTACATTGAATCTGAAGACAAGATGGGGAATATTTACAATATTGTAGCTTTTATTATTATTATTATTATTTAAATTCAAGTTAGTTAACATATAGTGTAGTATTGGTTTTAGGAGTAGAATTTAGTGATTCATCACTTACATATAACACCCAGTGCTCGTCCCAATAACTGCCCTCCATAATGCCCATCACCCATTTGGCCCATCCCCCCAACCATCTCTCCTCAAGCAACCCTCAGTTTGTTCTTGTATTTAAGAATCTCTTATGGTTTGCTTCCCTGTTTTTGTCTTATTTGATTTTTCCTTCCTTTTCCCTATATTTATCTGTTTTGTTTCTTAAATTCTGCATATGAGTGAAATCATGTATTTATCTTTCTCTGACTGATTTATATAGCTTAGCATAATATACTCTTGTTCCATCCATGTTATTGCAAACGGCAAGAATTCATTTTTTGATTGCCAAGTAATATTCCATTGTGTGTGTGTGTGTGTGTGTGTGTGTGTGTGTGTGTGTGTGTGTGTGGAGAGGGAGAGAGAGAGAGTGTTGATAGACATTTGGACTCTTTGCATGGTTTGCCTATTGTTCCATTGTTCATAGTGCTGCTACAAACATTGGGGTGCATGTGCCCCTTAGAAACAGCCCTCTTGTGTCCTTTGGATAAATACCTAATAGTGCAATTCCTGGGTTGTAGGGTAGTTCTATTTTTAGCTTTTTGAAGAACATCCATACTTTTCTCCAGCATGGTTGCACCAGTTTGCATCCCCACCAACAGGACAAAAGGGTCCCCCTTTCTCTGCATCCTTGCCAACATCTGATGTTTCCTGAGTTGTTAATTTTAGCTACCCTGACTGGTGTGAGGTGATATCTCATTGTGGTTTTGATTTGTATTTCCCTGATGATGAGTGATGTTGAGCATCTTTTCATGTATCTGTTAGCCATCTGGATGTCTTCTTTGGAAAAATATCTATTCATGTCTTCGCCCATTTCTTCACAGGATTACTTGTTTTTTGGGTGTTGAGTTTGGTAAGTTCTTTATAGATTTTGGATACTAACCCTTTATCTGATATGTTGCTTGCAAATATTTTCTCCCATTCCGTCAGTTGACTTTTAGTTTTGCTGATTATTTCCTTTGCTGTGCAGAAGCTTTTTATCTTGATCAGGTCCCAATAATTCAATTTTGCTTTTTTTCCCTTGCCTTCCAAGACATGTCAAGTAAGAAGTTGCTGTGGCCGAGGTCAAATAGGTTGCTGCCCATGTTCACCTCTAAGAGTTTGATGGTTTCCTGTCTCACATTTAAGTCTTTCATCCATTTTGAATTTATTTTTGTGCATGGTGTAAGAAAGTGGTCTAGTTTCATTTTTTGCATGTTGCTATCCAGTTCTCCCAGCACCATTTGCTAAGGTCTTTGTTCCTTTGGATACTTTTTCCTGCTTTGTTGAAGATTAGTTGGTCATACATTTGTGGGTCCTTTCTGGGCTCTCTTATTCTGTTCCATTGATCTATGTGTCTGTTTTTGTGCTGGTACCATACTGTCTTGATGATTACAGCTTTGTAATACACCTTGAAGTCCAGAATGGTGATGCCTCCAGCTTTGGTTTTCTTTTTCAACATTACTTTGGCTATTCGGGATCTTTTCTGAATTGTTTGTTCTAGCTCTGTGAAGAATGCTGGTGTTGTTTGGATAGGGACCGAATTAAATATGTAGATTGATTTGGGCAGTAGTGACATTTTAACAATATTTGTTCTTCCAATCCATTAGTATGGGATGTTTTTCCATTTCTCTGTGTGTCTTTAATTTCTTTCATAAGCTTTCTGTAGTTTTCAGCGTACAGATCTTTTACCTTTTTGTTACATTTATTCCTAGGTATCTTATGGTTTTTGGCACAATTGTAAATGGGATCGATTCCTTGATTTCTTTTCCTGCTGCTTCATTCTTGGTATATAGAAATGCAACTGATTTCTGTACATTGATTTTTATATCCTGAGACTTTGCTGAATTCAGGTATCATTGCTAGCAGTTTTGGGGTTTTCCACATAGAGTAACATGTCATCTGCAAAAAGTGAAAGTTTGCCTTCTTCCTTGCTAATACGTTTGCGTTTTATTCCATTTTATTGTCTGATTGCTGAGGCTAGGATTTCTAGTACTATGTTGAATAACAGTGGTGAGAGTGGACATTCCTATCATGTTCCTGACCTTAGGAGGAAAGCTCTCAGTCTATATAAATATATATTTATAATATATAATATATAAATATATATTTTTATATATATAATAAATATATATTTAAATATATAATATAATATATAATATATATGTATATATCTTATATTTATATAAATATAAATATTGTGACTTCTAATGCTTGAATGTGATAAATCCCTACTTTTATTTACATCATAACTTATTTTTCCTAAATAATGTTTTATTGTGTGTGTGTGTAGGAGTACATCTGTAATTAGATTTAGTTTAAGGTATTAGAATTTTATGCCACTTGAAATATTATTTAAAATTTTATTTTCTAAATCCTTGCCACTTATATCTAGAAATAGAAAATGGTTTTTGTATACTGCTTTTGTATTAATAAACTGCTATTTTCACTTATTAATTCTAATAGTGTAGAATTACACTATCCTTTGTTTATTTTTCTTGACTTGTTGCCCAAGTTAGGACCTTTAAGATAATGATGAATAGAAGTATTGGTAGTAGATGTTCTTGTCTCATTCCTAACCTCAGGGAAATGATTTTAGTCTTTCACTATTTAGTATGATGCTGTCTGTAGGCTTTTTTGGTAGATAGACTTTGTCTGATTAAGGAAGTTTCTTTCTAATCCTATTTTGGTGAGTTTTTATTGGGTATTGAATTTCATCAAATGTGTTTAATTTATTTACTGAATTAATCATATATTTTTTTTCCTTTGTTCTCTTAATGTAATGAATTATACTGATGGGTTCTTGAATAAGAAAACCAAACTTACATTCTTAGTCATCCTGTTTGGCTCCTTTTATGTATCACTGGATTTGGTATGTTAGCATTTGTGTAGGATTATTTGGTATCTGTGTTTATAAAAGAGATTGAAGTAATTTTTCTTTTTTGTGATAGTCATATATGAATTTGCTCTCAAGATGTTGCTGGCCTCAAAAATAAGCTGACTTTTTTCCTGTTCTCTGTAAGGGTTTATGTAAGATTAATATTATTTTGTCCTTTAATGTTTATAAGAATTCATTAGTGGAGCTATCTGTGACTGGAGTTTTCTAGGGGATGGTTTTTCAATAAAAATTTGGCTACTTAAATCAGATATAAGAATACTCAAATTCAAATTTTTCTTACATTATTTTTGGAAAAGTTGGGCTTTTCCATCAATTTTCCCATTTTATTGTTTTTCAATTTACTGGCAAAAAGTGTTTTTTTTGGCAAAAAGTTATTAATACTATCCTCTAATGTGTTTGTAACAAATGAATAATCTGTAGTGATTTCACCTTTTCCATAAGTGGTATTGGAAATTCTTCTCTCTGCATCGTTCTCTCTCATAATTCTTGCTAGGAGTTTATCTTTCTCATTAAATCTTTCTACAAGACCAACTTTTACATTTACTTATTCTCATTATTGCATTTGTTGCTATTCTTTTTTTTTTTTTTTGCATTTTTATATATTATTTCTTCCTTCTACTTTTTGGGGTTCTACTAGGTGTTTTCTTTTTCTTTACCTTTTGAAAAATTTACATCATTGATTTTCAGTTTTTCCGTCATTGCAATATATGCACAAAAAAACTATAAATTTACCTTTAAACATAAGTTTTAGCTGCATTCTACAAGATTTGTTAATTTCTATTTTTATTATATTTCAGTCCAAAATATTTTTAAATTTTTATTGTCATCTCATCCTTAACCAATGGATTATATGTATTTCTGGGTATTTGGTGACTTTCTATTTTTGTATAAATTGTTTAGCTTAATATCACTGTAGTGAGAGAATACGCTCACTATTATCTCCTTTGAAATTTGTAGAGGCATACTTCATGGTCCAGTGTAGCTCATTTTGTAAATAATTCAAAATCACTAGAACACAATTTATATTCCACAGTTTTGGAGTAGAGTTTCCTAGATATATCCATAAGTTCTATTTTGTAAATCATGCTGTTAAATTGTCTATATTCTTGCTAACTTTTGTATGCTTCTTCAAGCTGTTACTGAGAGTTGTGTGATAAAATCTCCCTCTGTGGTTGTGAGTGTCATTTCTCCTTTTATATATGTTAATTTTTGTTTTTTAAGTTTCAAAGCTGTGCTAATGAGTGCTTACAAATTAATACTTGTATGTGACATACTGAAATCATCAACTATAATTTTTGAATCATCTATTTTTTTCTTTCAGAATATATCCTTCATGTATTATGGGCCCCCATTATTAGGTGTATATACACATACAGTTTTTAAATCTTCCTGAAATACTGATCTCTTGTCTGTATAATGTCTCCTTTGTCTCCAGTATTGTTCCTGTTTTAAACTCTATTTTGTCTGATGTTAATATTGTTACTTCAGCTTTCTTCTGGTTACTTTTGTGTGGTTCTCTTGTATCTACTATTTGATTAAGTCATTCCATTGTCTTTTGATTTCCTGTATGTCTATTGTAGAATCAGGCTGAAATCTTTGTTTCCCCTTTCTAGGTGTCTTTTTTCCATAGCTATTTTAAATTCTCTTTGTCATTGGTTTTCAACAGTCATACAATTATGTGCCTAGGTGTGCTTTGCTTTGCATTTATCCTGTATTTTTTTATGTGTGTGTTTGTTTGTTTTTTGTTTTGTTTTGTTTTTGTAGCAACTGCTGAATCTGTTGCTTCATACTTCCACCATTTTTTTAAAAATTCATGGTCATTCACTTTTCATTTATCCTTTTGCTTCATTCTCTCCTGCCAAACTGTTTAACAGAGTGATGATACCATTTAGTGTTCACACCAGCAATGTATGAATGATCCAATCTCTGTATCCTTACCAATATTTATGTGTTGTCAGTATATTTTTGTTTTAGTCATTTCAATAAGTGTGCAATGATATCCTGTGATTATAATTTGCATTTCCATAATGGCTAATGTTGACAAATTTTAGGTGTTTATTCTCCATTCTGTATCTTTTTTGGTGAAATATCTCTTCATATCATTTATGATTTCTATGTCTTCTTGGTAGATTGACCTTTGTAATCATTATACATTATCCCTCTCTGTCTTTATTATTGTTCTTTACTCTGAAGTCCATTTTACCTGATATTAACTCAGCTATTCCTGTTTTCTTTTGATTAATGTTTGCATGATATATCTTTTATCCTTTTATTTTTAACCTGCCTATATTACTATATTTGAGGTGAGTTTCTGGTAGATAATATATAATAAGTCATGTTTTGTGATCCACTCTCACAATCTGTCTTTACTGGGTGTATCCACACCATTTATATTTAATGTAATCTTTAATACATGAGAGGTGAGGTTTACAATTTTGTTTTTTGTTTTCTATATGTTCACTCTGTTTTTTTGTTTTTCTTTTTTCTGTCTCCTTGTGGGTTACTTGAGCATTTTTTAGAGCTTCATTTGATTTCTCTGACGTATTTTTAGTGTATCTCTATAGCTCTTTTAGTGGTTGTCTAAGTATTAAATTACATATACATAACTTATCCCAGTCCTCTGGTGTTGTTCCTTGGAGCCCAAGGACCCTAGGTGATCTGCCTGCTCTTTTTCACCTTTTAGAGTCTTCTTATGTTTATTTCATGTATAAAGCCCAGAGTTTTTAATTGTACTTAGTGAAAAATATGTTTATACTCCCAGAAGTGAGAGTCCAGTTCTGAGAGTTTTCACAAACATGTACAATCATGTAACCACCACTGTGTCTACATTTAGCTCAGTCCCACCATCTCTCCATGTTCCCCAAAGCCCCTTTTTGTCTTTCCTTTTCTTTATGACAGCTGGTCTTATTTCTGTCCCTATAGTTTTACCTTTTTCAGAATGTCATATAAATAGAATCACACAGCATGTAGCCTTTTGACACTGGCTTCTTTACCTTAGCATGATGCATTGAGAGTCAGCCATGTTGTACGTATGAGTAGATGGTTCTTTCCTGTTGCTTGTTAGTATCCTATTGCACTATAGTTTATATAGCCATTCTGCAGTTGAAGGATATTTGGTTGTTTTTAGTTTTTGGTGGTTACAAATAAAGCCCCTATAAACTTTCATTTGTCTTGAGAAAATAAATAGGGGTAGGGTTGCTAAGTCTTATTTTAAGTGTATATATAATTTTACAAGACATTGCAAACCTTTATTTCTTCAAGTGGCTGTACCACTTTTTGTCCCCACCAGCAACATATGAATATTAGTAGCTTCACACATCCTTGGAAGTATTTGGTTTTGTCTTTTTTTTTTGTCATTATAACTAGAGTGAGTGGGTTCTCCTTGTGATTTTATTTCCCTAATGACTAATGACGTTAAGTATTTTCTGTGTGTTTAGTTGTCATATATATATATATATAGCCATTGGTTAAGTCTCCTTTAAAATCTAATGCCCCCCCCCCTTTTTTTTTATTAGAGAGAAAGCATGAGCAGGGGAGAGGGGCAGAGGAAAAGAGAGAATCCCAGACAGGCTCCATGCTCACCACAGAGCCTGATTCAGGGCTCAATCCCATGACCCTGGGATCATGACCTGAGAAATCAAGAGTTGGATACTCAACTGCCTGAGCCATCCAGATGCACCTTATGCCCATTTTTTTCATTGGAAAATTTGTTTTCTTATTACTGAGTTTTGGAAGTTTTTTACATATTCTAGCTAAAAGTTTTTTTTTTTTTTTTTTTTTTTTTTTTACCATTTGGCTTACAAATATTTTCCCTCATAGTGTAGCTTCTCTTTTCATTCTCTTAACTGCATCTTTCAAAGAACAGGAAGTCTCAATTTTGAGCAAGTCTAATATATCAACTTATTCTTTGATGGATTGTGCTTTTGATATCATAGTTAAGTAATATTTGCCTAACTTAAGCTCACAAAGACTTTCTTCTATTTTCTTTCTTGATAATTTTAAAATTAAATTCCAGACATTGTTTTTGAAAGATTGTAGAGATAAGTTGAGGCTCTGGATGATGTCAGCTTCTGCCTGGAGAGAATATACTTCAGCTTCTGTCAGGCAATTAGGTTAGAGGCAGATCATAATGTAATTAGGGATTTAGATGATTCAAATCTTGGTTTTAGTTTTTGTGAGAGCAGGTATATTTCTTGTTTGCCCCCAAAGTTGAAGGCTTCATGGGGGGGCATTAAAAGTCTAAAGTTTTTATCAGCTGTTCTCATTGGTGGGTCTTAAATCCAAATTTTTGTCTCATCAGCCTTGTGAGCCTTCCAGAAGCTATACTTAGCTTCTCTTGATTTTAGCCATTGCTTGTAAATCAGCAAATGGCTCTGGAGAAATGTTCAGCTAAATGTCAGGCTCTTTCTGTGCTTCTCTCCTCTTATGCACTGTAGCCCCCTCAAGCACAGAGAGAAAGTTTTTGGAAGTTCTTGGATGCCTTAAAACATTTTCTTTATTCAGCTTTCATAATTTTAATCAATGGGAGGGTTGTTGTGATATGAGATAGTCTGACATAGCCAGCCTATCAGTTTTTTGACATTGACTGTTCTAGAACCATATTATTAAGTCAGAGTCCCAAAGATTTTTTTTTTGAACAATTAGGCTATATTGGGAGCTCAGACATTATAAACCTATAGGTTCACTTAGGCGCAGGAAATGACTGCATTTCCCTGCAGAAGCTGAGGTAAAGAAGAGTGATTCTCTCTCTGATATTTCTGGGAGAATGTGTTTTACCAACTTGGAATGAGAGAAGCTGATACTTAACCACCTGCACCACTTTCATGTAACAACTTTCTTTGCCTAAGTAGCATCAAAAATTTAATTATTTTCTCCTTCAGTCATTTTATGTGTTTATCTCCCCCTCACCCCCACTTATGCCCTCAAAAGGGTACCACTAGCAAACAAATGTGTCAAGTAATATCTAGCATTCCATCCAGGACTTAATAGTGTGGTTCCCTAGGATGATCCAGGATGAAGGAATTTGTCTTCAAAGTGTCAGACAAGAGAGAGAAAGTTTCCACAGTCAACATTAAATCTTTGATAGCAGCTCAAAAATAATTGAAATAAGAAACACCAGATATGAATGCACATGCACCAGCTTTCAAAATCGAAAGTAAAATCCTTCTAAGAATCCTGAATGGAGATGTTGTCAGGGCTGCACTGACAGTTGGACCAACTCCAGTGAGATGATAAGTAAAGTGAGTGAAGGGAAGTTTTACAGAAGATACAGAAATAGGAAAAGAGAAGAAGGTAGAAAAGGGGAGCTCTTAAAGGTAAAGAAATGTTTAGGTTATAAGAAGAAATGAAGGATTTAGCTTAATAAGGAACAGCTTGACTAAGAGAAATGACTACAACCAATTCACAAAGTATGAGCTTTCTAAACTGACTATCTTTAAAAGATGAGGAACAAATATGTCAGTGGCCATTTGCTCCATATACAGAGACAGTCTGTGGGATTAAGTGACCAAAGGAGAGTGTTAGAATTCCAGCTAATTCATGGAGTAGCCTTGGAAAGTTCACTTATTTTCTCTAGGCTTCTGCAAAATGGCAGGTTTTTAATGAAATCATCTTTTAGGATCTTAAAGGTTTGTATGGCTGTCACTCAACTTTAAATATTGATATAAGGAAATATTGGACCTATAATATATTTTCCTTGACATTTTGCATTCAGTAAAATTTACTCTGATGGGATTTAGGCTGCTTTTTTTTCTCATAGGAACATGAACTATACAATAATTCTTTCTTTCTCTCATCAATCCTTTAATATATACAAATCAAACTGTAAATACAACTATATACAATTTGCAGAGAACCTGGATTCATAAGCCTGATTGCCCTTGGAAGTCATTACTTCAGACTCATACTGAGCTAAGTTTTGTGAATAATTTTATCCCCTGTGTAGTCCTTTTTGGACGAGTGGTGTATTTACCTCGCTCAAGAAGAAAAGAGACTTTGTCACCAAATATTTATGGAGAAACTAAAATTTCACATCAGCAGTTTAAAAAAAACACAGTGTTAACTCTGTCCTTTACCTGGTGTCACTCATTTTTCATTGTTCTATGTCTGGTTTTGAAACAAAAATCTAAACACTGAAGTTATGACAACTCAAAAGCAACCTACAAAACTGATCCTGGAAATGTATATTCCTTTCAGAGATATTATGGTGGATATTTTTATTTTTAAAGTCCTACTGCCTTACTTAAAAGACAGAACATTAGGTACTTGCCTGAAATTATCTTCAACTCTCACAAACACTATTTAGTGACAGTTGGAGGAGGCAGGGGTCTTTGAAGGCAACATAGGTCGATGCTACTATCACACAGGAAAGGGATCAGAATTCACCCCACATGTAAGTCACTTACCCAAGAGGACAGTCTTGTTACCAGCAGAGTCCTGTTCTCCTGCCTCCCTGTTAGCTGTTCTTTGAGTCTAACAGGTTGATCAAGTGTCTATTTAAGTGAAAACCATTTTACCAGATGTATAGACTGAGTTACAAAGCAAAGAAAACATAGTTCTTGTCCTCAAAATTAAAAGCTTCAGGACTTCCAAGTTCATGTGAGTCTTATTCATTGGTGTAGCTCAGTATCTGGCTTAGTTCCTGGTACATAGCAAGTGCTCCCTCAGAATATTAAGTGAAAGGAACTTAGGAGACAAAGTAAACGAATTGGGAGAAGGCTCACCTGTTGTAAAGATCAAGGAATGCCGCATGTCAGAAGGCTCCTGAGCAAAAGACTTTGAGGAATAGTTACTACTGACAGAATGTATTCTGTAGGGGGAGATGGGAAAAATAGTCACAGGTCCAAGTATTTCCCCAGGAGTAAGTAGTATTTTTATTTTAAAGATTTTTTAATAGGTTTATATATAAAGAGCTAGCACTGTTTCTTTAGTTGGGTAGTTGTCTTCGATAATCCAGTCAAAGATCACTTGGTCTAGCCTGATAAAGACCTCATCCCTCTTGTACTGGTAGAAGTACTGGAAGCTCATCTTGAGGCTGGATTCACAGATCAGTGCAGTTTTGAGCAAACACACAAGAGCAGGAACCTGCCGAATTTTTGCCCTCCAATAGAGCCTTCTGGGGTTCAGTTAAGGCAAAAGGAGAGCTACTGTATGCATGTGCTTTTCACATTTTGGGGACACAGTTTTAGTACCTTGCATTTTTAAATGTGTTTAAATGTGTTTGTTTTTTGTGGGGTTTCTTTGTTTTTTGTTTTGTTTTGTTTTTGTTGTTGTTGTTGTTTTGTTTTGTTTTTAAGTAGGCTTCATGCCCAGTTGCAAGACCAAAAGCCTTGCAACTTGAGGGCTTGCAACTTGCAGCCTTGAGGGCTTGAACTCTCAACCTTGAGATCAAAACCTGAACTGAGATCAAGAGTCAGACACTTAACTGACTGAGACACCTAGATGCTCTTATGTTCTATTTTTTAATTTTTTTAATGTTTATTTTTGAGAGTGAGAGAGAGACAGAGTGTGAGCAGGGAAGGGCCAGAGAGAGAGGGAGACAGAATCCGAAGCAGGCTCCAGGCTCTGAGCTGTCAGCTCAGCCCCGATGCGGAGCTCAAACCCACGAACCATCAGATCATGACCCAAGCTGAAGTTGGACATTTCACCTAGTGAGCCATCCAGGTGTCCCTATTTTTTAAAACACATAGCCTGTACTATATCCCAGGCATTGTTGTAAGCAGCTTGTAGATGTGAACTCAATGACTGTCAGAATAACCCTATGAGGTAGATACTATCCTTGTACTACAGATGAGGACACTGAAGTGTGAAGTTAAATAACTCACTCAAAGTCATCTTCTTGTAAGTGGCAAAACCAGGATTTGAACCCAGGCAGTCTGGCTCTAAAATTTCTGGCAGCCTCCAAGCACAATGTCATGCTTACTCCTAGCTGTGAGGAATGGGATGAGGACGCAAAGGAAATAAAGTCAACCTTTTGTCATTGCTTGACCTCTTCCAGCAGATTCTTGAGGTATATCAGGGCTTGGACTAAGCTAAACCTTTCATTCCTATATGCATCATCCCTTCATTAGAACCATCACTAATTGTGCTTAGAAAGTGATGCATGAGAATGACTTTATTTCATGGACACTGGTAATGGAAATTGCCCTCTTCCTCGACTGGCAGTAGGGAAGGGACCTGGCTGTCTTCATGGAGGGCTTGAGGAAGCCTGGCTGACAAATGTGGTAAATAAGTATTCAGGAACTAAGCTGATAAATTGTTCAGGTGCACATGTGTGGAGATTGGCTAATTAAAGTGAAGGTCTGGAAGAGAAGAAAATGCTAACTCATGTGCATGTAGCATAATTATGTGCTGAGCATTTTACCTACATTAGTTCATTTAATTCTCATAATAATCAGATGAAGTTAAAAACTATCATCTATGTTAAAGCAGCGGTTTTAAAGTTTGGGAAGGTTAACTATTGTGTTCAAGATCACACAGCTTCTGTAAGCAGCAAAGATGGGTCAGACCTCTTGCCTGAGTCCCAAACCATGCCCTTCCTACCCCACCAACTAAACACTGCATCAGGACAGCCAAAGGAGCTGAGCGAAAGGCAAATATGCTGTGGACAGCAGTACAATGATACGGAACACAGCACAGGTTCGTTGCCAGGGCCAGGCAGGGCCAGAAAGGAAGAAAGAAGCAAGATGATGTGGTTCATAAGCTGGGTCTGAGTGCAGAGAAGTCAAGAAACCTGTGAGGAGGCACGTGGCCCGAGCTGGAGGCCTCAGTGAGGATTTCTGCCAAAGAGACCCGGACAGCCTAGGCTTCTTGGAAACTGAAGACTATTTTTTAAAAAGGCAGTCGAGCTCCTTTTGGGCAGGCCCTTGGTGGATGTCAGCAGAACAGGCATACCGTGGAGGGAAGCCTGGTAAACAGGAGTGAACTTGAAGAGCCCCCAGTACATAATTGGAAGCACTGCTCAGACAGGCAGCAGCTTTCACGGCTGGGACTGTATGTGCACAGAAGGGGTGAAGGGAGGATTCACCAATCTGGTAATTCAGGTTTTTAGACTAACACTGTTGGTTTGTTTTTACATTATTTCTATATAATGTAAATAAATATATATATATATATATATATATATATATATATATATATATAAATCTATATAATGTACGGTAGGAGTTTAATAACTGAGTTGAATGAATGCATATTCCTATTATGTATTGCATACATTGGACTTAGTTATACATTCAGTAGCAAATCAAACTGGGACTGCATAACATCCGTATTCTGGTTCCTGCCTTTTCTTCTATGTTTTTTACAGGGACTGCAAGTACTGAGTTTGCATTTAATATTTGTTCAGTGGAGGAATGGGTGCCCGAATTAGTTGTATGTATGGTATTCATTCTTCACAGGGAACCCCTTGAGAGTATTCTGCTGTTCCTTGCCTGGTGTGTGGCATTGTGCATAGGTACAACTGTACAGAAAATGGAGCCCTTCTCTGAATTTCATAAAACCAATATGGATTTGAGGTGCTCTGAGACTTACAAAAGGACTTACTTTTGTTATCTAAAGCCAGAGACCTTGTTTTTAAAGTTATCAAAAAAAAAAATTGTCCCAAAGTCCAGTTAATTTACAACTGGCTACTAAGTTGTATCACTTGCTGCCCTGAATAAAGCTGGATTTGGATTTACTTCTAAGAGTTACACAAATTGAGTAACAAATATTTGCCATTACAACTTCACACTAAAAAAAAAAAGGAGGTACCTCCGAATGCTCAGCCTGTTGTCCCATCTTCTCAGTCACAGTCTTAAGCAGCCTAGTTCTCAGTTTCACATGCTGCAAGTCGATCACAATAAAGACAACAGGGAAGAGGGGCTTGCTCCGAGAGAGTACAGCAACTGTTTCCTTAGTAAATAAACCGAATCTGTTTTCACTGATGTCTCAAGTAACACATTAGTCAAGATTTTCCTTCTAGCAAGTTATTGAAAAACTAAATGTTATAAATGTGTATAAGGGTCTCTAAACCTAATGTAAATCCATGATATAGTGATTAATGAAACATCAGTCTTGCTTTACAAACATAACCTGTGGTCACCATTCCAAAAGTTGTTCGAAATTTACCAATAAATTAAAAACAGAGAAAAATGTCACACATAAAGACAATGTTTTTCTCGATGCAACTGCCTAAGAAAAGAACTTTTATAAAAGCACTCAGAGGATGTCCCCCCCCCAAAAATTTCATGGTTTGTTACTAAACCCTATGCAAGCAATTTCAGTTACCTTTATTTTAAAATGAACTTCCATGAAAAGGAATAAATAAAAAGCCTATGCCTTCATGCAGAACTAATCCATGATATAAAAAAGCTGGCCAGTCTAAAATTAAAAAGAAAGCATTACTATAAACATATAAAGTGTGTCTTTCACTTGGGACAACTTAGTAATTGGGATTAGCAACATTAGAGACCCAGAAATTGATCTGGCCTAATTTTTTGCCCACTGACAAGTGGTTATTGGGGGCAATCCCTGTGAGTGACTAACCTTGAGGCAGTTAAACAATTGCCATCTCTAGAGTTGAAGTTGTTCTTATCTTTAAACCACTTATTCATTTATTCAACAAATAGGTATTTCAGTATCAACCCTTTGGTGGGGCCCAGAGATTCGATGGTGAACAGGAAAGGCTGGCCCTCACCTCAGGGAATTCACAGTTTAAGAATCCACTAACTCACATGGACTTCTGCAGCCTTATACCAGGAGGGACTGCTGGTAAGGAACCAGACTCTGACATCAGCCCTGCCTAAGTTCAACAGGAGGAATTGTACCCAGCTGCCAGACAAGAGAAGCACAAAAACATTACCACAGTCACACAGCTGTTAGTTTTTATGGGACATGTCTCTGTCCCCTGGCTTCTGGCTCAGCTGGAATCTGGTAAAGTTACCCCTCTTTGATTCATCGCACTGGGAGGAATGCTTGGGATGAGCAGAAAGTTTGGAGTTTAGACTTGAAAATGGAGGGACCACAGTCAGAAACATGGTACCTGAGAGGATGACCAGAGGTCAGGTGAGATGGAGATAAGATTTAAGAGCTATGAAGTGGTCCTGAAACTTGAGAATATAAAGAGCCTGTAAAAGGACCCAGTGCTACCTCACGAGAATAAAATTAGCATTTATTAAATGCCTGGCACTGGTTGTTAGGATTTGGCATACACTAATTGCTTAAAAACAAAACAAACAAACAAAACCTATGTGATAGCTTTCATCTCCACTTTACAGATGTAGAGACACTAAGGCATAGAGAAGTTAAGTAACTTGCTCAAGATAACCCAAGTAGTAAATAACCATGGTGGAATTTGGAACTAGGCAATTTGACCCCAGAGGCTATGACCTTGACCATTATGCTTCAGTACCTCTCTTAAAAAAAGTCAGAGTTCTAGAAGGATATTTGTCTGCCACTCAATGTTCTTTTTTCTTTTTCAGTGACTATGGCATACACAATGACAGCAGCCATTGCTTTCTATTTCCATGCGTACTGGGGCTTTTATAGATGATTATGTTTTCTTCTTTCTTCTAGAAAAGTTCTTGTCCCTTATCTTGAGGGAATAAAAGGTTGCTCCTATATTCCATTCACTCTCTACTAGCTCTGCCCCAACTGCACGTTTCTTGGTGTTCTTTTCCAAGCATTGGCCTTTTTGACCTTCAAAATCAATAGTATTTTAATCTGCGGGGAGCTTAGAAATCAAAGTGCTAGACAAGTATGGGACTATCATTGTCTATGAAAAATGTCATGACAGCAGTGGTACTTTGACCACACAAAATGGAATTTGCCTGTGTGGAAAGCAAAGGACTTTGCTCTAAAATAAGAGGGCTAGAATTCTTTTGGCTATTAAGAAATGGAGGTTATAAAATTACATTACCACTAAGTCCATGTGTGGATGAGTTCCAGGTAACCTGAGGTAAGAATCATTGTGCTTGAATTTACTGGTTAGTTGGGCATGGGTCCATCTTGGCACAGGCCACCTAAATTTTAGTAAGGTAAAGAGTCAGCAAAGAGTGGCTCCCCAAAAGAAAATCAAGGTGTAATTTAAAAATCAAATAAAATAGGAGTGGAAGGGGGACAGATACAAACCAACAGCAGGCTAATATAAGAGCCCAGTTTTTACACCTCAGCTTGAAAAACTGGGGCAAATTTCTTTAGCAGGGTAGCATTATGGAAAATTTAGATTTAGCCCATGGTTTTCTCTGAGTAAACTAGACAAAACAGGGAAAGGAGGGAAGAAAGTACATTTTTGAGCTTGCTAGTGCCAAACACAGTACTAGATGGGTATTTGCTCACCTCCTCACAACTACTTCTGACTTTACCATAATTTTCTTTGAAAAGTATCACATGAGGCTGTTCTGTCATTCAGCCTGAATTACTGTATTGATACTTAGAGTTCCTTAATTGTGTTCAGGAAAACTAAACAGCCATATGGGTTTTAAGCAAATGAATATTTTATCAGTTCAATAATAAATGTGAAAATGGTAAAGGAAATGTAATTTGAATTTCATATTGCCCTTGTTGTCAATTCACCAGAGATTATATCTAGTTGGAAATTAAGGTAATGTCATGGGATTTGGTGACTCAGAAGTCCCATTTTCTAAATGTCCTTACAAGACTCCATGTAAACACCTGTATCTACATGTTGTAACTGTTCCAGTTATTATGAGTCTGACTTGGTTATTCACAAAATCCAAGTGTCAACAGTGGAAGGAGACTTGGGGAATTTATAGATGAGAGACCAGAGGCCCTAAAACATAAGAATAAAATTCAGGTCACTTCATAGCAGTGGAAAAGTTAAATGTAAAAAACTAAGTTTGAGCATTTAGCCATGATCTAGGATTAGGTCTACCATACTAGTGAAGTGTGGGATCATCTTTTTTTACGTATAGTTTTTGGGTCTTTTTCTTTTAAGAAACATGGGTTTCTTACCAAACTCTGGGTTTTTGTTGACTCATAACCTTACACTGAATTAAAGGAGAGATGAGTGCCCCCATAGCCCCACCTGCTGGGCCACATACCCAGTAATATAGTCTTTATGAATAGAGGCCAATGAACAGAACTCATTCTCATGGTCTGTGGTCCATCTTCATGCTTTGGTACTATGTGGGCTGGGTCAGCCCAAGGCAGACTGCCTTCTATGAAGAATACCAGGGCTTGGTACATGTCCTTCATATTTGAATCTATTAGCCTACTCGCTCAGGCTAACCCTACACAGAGGAAGTATTCTTCAAAGCTTTCAGTATAATTTGAACACAGTGACAACTGCTTGTGACATCTGGGCAGTCAGTGCTATGCATGCCCAAAGTCACTCTTGAGCCATGTATAGTTCTCGCAGAATTATATGACAGAACAATCATACAACTCTGCCTTTTTACCTTTTTTAAATTTTATTTGCTACCATTATTCTTTATCCTGCCATTGGTCTTAAAAGAAGAGGAGAAACAGGGACCCTTAAAGAGAAAATAGCCTTCAAAGCTTCATTCCTACATTCTTGCTGTTTTGACTGATGACATAGCGGCTAATAAGATTAGTGCCTTCCCTTCTGTTCATTTTCTAGCAGAATTAGTTGCTGCATTTACACCCTCTGCTGCTAATTTTGCTGGCAAATCTCCGGAGGATTCTAGCCTAATTTTCTGCTACCAGAAGCAGAGCTGCCGTTCTAGTAGGTCACCTAACATTATTCAATTCCTTTAGGGGATCTCGAAGAATAAAACCTATAGTAGTAATTTAGACATAAATATCAAATACAAATTAGGGACCAATTTTTTAGACGGTCAAATCGATTTCTTCAAAGCAGATAATTTCTATTTCCCATAATCCTTATACCATAGAGTTGTTTTAAGAAGTAAATTATATATAGGTGGATGTACTTAGATGTGTTATATATATGTGTGTTTAGTATATTATATATTTAGTATATATATGTTACACATATTTAGTATATATATTATATATTTAGTGATTTATGTTACATTGCAATATATTACATTATGTCATATTGTATATTCAGGTATAATATAGCACTATATCTATATATTGATTATATTATATTATAACTGACCTCTTGAAATGTAATAAATATAAATTTTTTAAAGCAAACAGGAACAATTTCAGGTTCATAAATATGCATCTAGGTCATCCTTTGTTTATTTGGGGCTTGAATTACATAGCCTAAGGATTATACAGGCAACTGGCATTTTCTTCTGTTGATTCCCTTTTCTTCATTTTGTTTACTTTGGAAACACTATCAAAAAGAAGATGAGGAAAGGTAGAGGTGATGCACTTCAGATTCCTCTAGATTAGCACTATTGATGTAGTGAAAGATGGCTTAGCATGTCTCCCCCTAGGTGTAATGAAAACAAGGGATAGGCAGAGTCCGGGACATCCTAGGACAGTAGTGGGGATGCTCTACTTGATGTCAATTTTATTCACCACCCATAGCAGAGTCACGAGAAGAAGGGGACTGGTAATGGGGACTCAGAATGATGTACCCAGACCATTCCAGTGAAAAGGAGAAATTTAAACTATATCAGAGAATATAAGTAAAAAATGGAGAAAACTATCCCAGATTGGTGATAGGAGTACTCATGAGACCTCTGTGCTAAATTTACACAAATATCTTTATCTTTCTGGAGGTGAGAGCCAATGGCAAATACTGTAGAATTCCCCCGAGGGTGTTAAAAGCACCAGTTGGTCTCTGGCAATACACTGGATATAACTGTTGAGTAAGAGACATCTAAAATGTTAACAAAACAGTAGGTGTTTTTTAAATTTTTTTGTTTTCCTGAAGACACACACACACACACACACACACACACACACACATTATTCCATGGAAGTAAGGCATGGAAGCACAGCTCATTTAGATTGAATGATGTGAGAATTGTGGCAGCAGGGTCATTAACAGGATAAAAGCTCAATAAGGTGATAGCACAACTCACAAATCACCTCTACCAGATGCCACAAAATGATTTGTAATTGACATAATAGGCTAAAATTGAAAGCACTGTACATTAACGAGCCTATGGACTTAATCGTTTGGGCAGGTTTGTAATTGAGGAAAGCAGCAATTAATGTTGGCTGGTTACAAAGTTGTATTTAAATTTGTAGTTATTTAGAACTGATTAAAGATTATGTGGAAAGATACTGGAAATTTAAGTGGACACTACAACAAAGTGATATTAGTAATAGCATAGCCTTCAGTACTCAATAGAAAGTAAAGAAGGGAAGGAGGACACAACAAAACCCAGTGAGGCCTTGGTTCAGTGTTAATGTTGTTCATAGAGGAAACTCCAGTCTGCACATTTTGAGCAGAATGTTTTTCTGATACTATTGTCCCAAAACATGCTTTCATTATGGTATCATGACTCATAATGTATCAGAATCAACTGTATATTTGCTAAAAGTAATGCATACCAAACTTCAAAATTGATTTGCCTTTTAAAATAAATTAGAGGAGATTCAAGATTATCCTTGGCCTGATGCCATTACTCTTACTAACAAAATTATACAGATCTTCCTTAACTTAAGATGGGGTTACTTCCCAATAGACTCATCATAAGTGGAATATATTGTAAGTCCAAAATGCATTAATATACCTAACTTACCAAACATCATAACTTAGCCTAGCTTACTTGAGACATGCTCAGAAACTCTTAGATATAAATAAGCCTGTAGTTGGGAAAAATCATCTTAACACAACAAAGCCTTTATAGTGACATGTTGTCATGTAATTTATTGGATACTCTACTGAAAGTGAAAGATAGAATGGTTGCACAGGTATAGAGTGGTTGTAAATGTATGGGTTGTTTATCCTAGTGATCAGCATGGCTGACTGGGATCTGCAGCTTGCATTCACTGCCCAGCATAAGAGAGAATCTTACTGAATATCCCTAGCCTGAGAAAAGATCAAAATCCAAAAAATCAAACTACAGTTTCTACTAAATGTGTATAACTTTGGCACCATGTAAAGTCAAATATCATAAGTTGAACCATTGCAAATCAAGGACTGTCTTTACACCCTTGAGTGAGAAGAGTGAGAAGCTGCCTAAAGACTGAGAAAGCTTAAGTGAGGTGAAGGTAAAGAACAGTGTGACACAGGTGGAAGAAAGACTGGAAAAGAGCATTAACCCAATTTGTCTGGTCATAGAACATACCCTCATTTTCTCATGCAGTGATTACTTCATGTCCTAAAATTCTGTGGTGTGCTTTTGTCATTTTTTGATTGAGCAGTACCTGAGCCCCTTGGTGATTTGGGAGACCTCCACCTAATAAGCCATGGTTCAGTTCCCCTTGGAGAAAATGAAAACACCTGAGACACATTTTTCTAGTTGACCCTGGAGCCAGTGTACAGACGCAAGACATAAGCATGGCCAAGCTGATGAGCCTCTTCCAGACACTGAATCACAAGATGGTAACAAGTAGAATCAGGAACTGCAAGGACACATTATAATTAAATTTGCAAAATATAGCAGTAAAGAAAAAGTCTTAAAAGCAGCAAGACTAAAGAAGTTCCTAACTTACAAGGGAAGACCCCTAAGGCTAGCTGCAGATCTCTCCAGAGAAGCATGGCAAGTCAGAAGGGAGTGGCTATTCAATGTGCTGAATGAGAAAAATCAGTGGCCAAGAATACTCTCTTCAGCAAGGCTATCATTCAGAATAGAAGGAGAGATTAAGATTTTCCAGACAAACAAAAACTGAAGGAGTTCATGACCACTAAACCAGCCCTGCAAGAAATGTTAAAGGGGATTCTGAGTGGAAAAAAAAAAAAAAAAAGACCAAAAGTGACAAAAACAAGAATGGAACAGAGAAAATCTCCAAAAACAATGACAAAAACAAGTAATAAAATGGCACAAAATACATATCTAGCAGTAATTACTCTGACTGTAAATGGATTAAACACTCCAATCCAAAGACATGGTGTCAGAATTGATTTTAAAAAAAAACAACAAAAGACCCATCTATTCCATCTATATGCTGCCTATAAGAGACTAAAACACCTGTTAGAACTAAAAACACCTGCAGATTGAAAGTGAGAGGGTGGAGAACCATTTATCATGCTAATGGACATCAAAAGAAAACCAGAGTAGCAATACCTATTATCAGACAAACTAGACTTTAAAACAAAGACTGTAACAAGAGATGAAGAAGAGCTATATCATGATAAAGGGGACATCCAACAAGAAGTTCTAACAACTAAATATTTATGCCCTCAAAATGGGAACACCCAAATATATAAAACAATTAATAACAAACATAAAGGAACTCATTGATAATAATACAATAATAGTAGGGGACTTTAACATCCCACTTACAGCAATGGACAGATTATCTAAGCAGAAAATCAATGAGGAAACAATGGTTTTGAATGACACACTTGGACCAGATGGACTTAACAGATATATTCAGAACATTCCATCCTAAAGCAACAAAATACGTATTCTTTTCAAGTGCACATGGGACATTCTCCAGATTAGATTACATAGTAGGTCACAAGTCAGGCCTCAACAAGTACAAAACTACCAAGATCATACCATGCATGTTTTCTGACCACAATGCTATGAAACTTGATGTCAACCACAAGAAAAGATTTGGAAAAGCTACAAATACTTGAAGTTAAACAACATGCTACTGAACAATGAATGGGAAAACCAGGAAATAAAAAAAAAAAAAAAAGAAATTCATGGAAACAAATGAAAATGAAAACACAAAGTCCAAAACCTCTGGGATGCAGCAAAAGGAGTCCAAAAGGGAAGTATATAGCAATACAGGCCTAAATTAAGAAGCATGAAAAATCTTAAATAAACAACCTAACCCTACACCTAAAGGAGCTAAAAAGAACAACAAGTGGAGTCAAAAGCCAGCAAAAGAATGGAAATAATAAAGAGTAGAGCAGAAGTAAATGATATAGAAACTAAAAAAAATAGAACAAATTAATTAAACCAGGAGGTGGTTCTTTGAAAAAATTAATAAAATTGATAAACCCTTACCCAGACTTATCAAAAAGAAAAGAGAAAGGACCCAAATAGTTGAAATCACAAAAGAGAGAGGAGAAATAACAACCAACACCACAGAAATACAAACAATTAGAAGACAATATTATGAAAACCTCTATATACCAACAAATTGGACAACCTAGAAGAAATGGACTGGAAGAAATGATGAATTCCTAGAAACATGTAAACTACCAAAACTGAAACAGGAAGAAATAGAAAACTTGAACAGACCAGTAACCAGCAAAGAAATGGAATCAGTAATCAAAAGTTTCCCAAAATACAAAAGTCCAGGACCTGATGACTTCCAGAAGAATTCTACCAGACCTTTAAAGAAGAGTTAATACCTATTCCTTCCAAACTATTCAAAAAATATATATAAATGGAAGGAAAACTTCCAAATTCATTCTATGAGGCTAGTATTACCTTGATACCAAAACCAGATAAAGACTACATTAAAAAAGAGGTCTACAGGCCAATATTGCTGATGAGTATGGATGCAAAAAGTCTCAATAAAATACTAGCAAACAAATCCAACAGTACATTACAAGAATCATTCACCATAATCAAGTGGATTTTATTCCCAGGCTGCAAGGGTGGTTCAATATTTGCAAATCAATAAATATGATACATCACATTAATAAAAGAAAGAT
This sequence comes from Acinonyx jubatus, assembly GCF_027475565.1. Lineage (NCBI taxonomy): Eukaryota > Metazoa > Chordata > Mammalia > Carnivora > Felidae > Acinonyx > Acinonyx jubatus. The sequence goes on along the minus strand of NC_069380.1, from coordinate 167,208,799 downwards.
AAGAGCCTTATGATCCTTTCAACTGATGCAGAAAAAGTATTTAACAAAGTACACTATCCATTCATAATAAAATCCAGCAACAAAGTAGGGATAGAGGGAGCATACTTCAACATCATAAAGCCATATATGAAAGGCCTATAGCTAATATCATCCTCAATGGGGAAAAACTGAGAGCTTTTCCTCTCTGGTCAGGAACAAGACAGGGATGTCCACTCACATGACTATTATTAACATAATACTGCAAGTCCTAGCTACAGCAAGCAGACAACAACAACAAAATAAAAGGCATCCAAATCAGCATGGAAGAAGTCAAACTTTCACTCTTTTCAGATGACATGATACTCTGTGGAAAACCCAAAAGACTCCACCAAAAAAACCAGTATAACTGATACATGAATTCAGAAAAGTCACAGGATATAAAATAAATGTACAGAAATCAGTTGCTTTTCTATACACCGATAATGAAATAGCAGAAAGAGAAATCAAGGAATCAGTCCCATCTACAATTGTGCCAAAATCATGAGACCTAGGAATAAAGTTAACCAATGAGGTAGAAGATCTGCACTCTGAAAACTGTTGAAAACTTTTGAAGGAAATTGAAGATGACACAAAGAAATGGAAAAATATCCCATGCTCATGGATTGGAAGAACAAATATTGTTAAAATGTCTATACCACCCAAAGCAATCTGCACATTTAATGCAGTCCCAATCAAAAGAACATTAGAATTCTTCACAGAGCTAGAACAAACAATCTGAAAATTTGTATGGAACCATAAGAAAAAACAAATAGCCAAAGCAATCCTGAAAAAGAAAACCAAACCTGGAGGCATCACAATTCTGTACTTCAAGCTGTATTACAAAGCTGTAATCATTAAGCCAGTACGGTATTGGCACAAAAATAGACACATACACCAATGGAACAGAATAAAGAACCCAGAATTGGACACATACATATATGGCCAAGTAATCTTAGACAAAGGAGGAAAGAATATCCAATGGAAAAAAGTCTCTTTAGTAAATGATGTTGGGAAGACTGGACGGCGACATGCATAAGAATGAAACCGGACCACTTTCTTACACCATACACAAAAATAAATTCAAAATGGATGAAAGATGTAAATGTAAGACAGGAAAACCATCAAAATCCTACAGGAGAAAACAGGCAGCAACTTCCTACTAGACGTGTCTCAGAAGTCAAGGGAAACAAAAGCAAAAATAAACTATTGAGACTTCATCAAAATAAAAACCTTCTGCACAATGAAGGAAATAATCAACAAAACTATAAGGCAACTGACAGAATGGGAGAAGACAATGACATATGACATAATCAGATAAAGGGTTAGTATCCAAAATCTACAAAGAACTTATCAAACTCAACACCCAAAAACCAAATAATCCAGTGAAGAAATGAACAAAAGACATGAATAGACACTTTTCCAATGAAGAAATACAGCTGGCTAACAGACACATGAAAAGATGCTCAACATCACTCATCACCAGAGAAATACAAATCACAACCACAATGAGATACCATGTCACACCTGTCAGAATGGCTACAATTAACAACTCAGGAAGCAACAGATATTGATGAGGATGTGGAGAAAGGGGAACCCTCTTGCGCTGTTGGTGGGAATGCAGACTGGTGCAGCCACTCTGGAAAATAGTATGGAGGTTCCTCAAAAAGTTTAAAATAGAACTACCCTACAATCTAGGAATCACACTACTGGGTATTTACCCAAAGAACACAAAATACTAATTTAAAGGGATACATGCATGTATTCTCTATTTTCTTACATGAAAGGTAAGAAAGGGATGTATGCATACATACATGTACATTTGATCCTCTTGAGAGAATATTCCTCAATTTCTGTTTTTGAGTGTTTTTATTGTGAATGGATGTTTAATTTTGAGGTAGGTTTTTTCAGTATCAATGGAGATGATCATGTGATTGATAAATTTTTTTATATCATATACTAATAGATTTCCTATTATTGAAAAACCTTCGCATTCCTAGAAGAAATCCTACATGCTCATGGTATATTTCTTCATGTGTTATTAGATTCTGCTCACTAATATTTATTTAGTATTTTGGATCATTACCAAAAGGATATTGGTTTGTAGGGTTTTTTTTGCACTGCCCTTTGCCTTTCTTCCATTCCCATTACTCTCTCTCTGATTTTTTTTTTTTTTTACTTTCTTTTTACTTAATCCTCTTAGTATTTTCCTGCCTTTGTTCTGCACCTATTAAATTTTTATGTGAGTCTTTCTCCCTTGGCCACCTTATAATGTATCATTTTTAAATTGCAGATATTTTTGTCTTTTTAATCCATTTCCTTCCTGAATTCAATCAGTTCTCTCTTTATTTCTTCCAGTTCTCATCCTTTTCTGTTCTTAGTTTTTGAATTTCTAATTTAAGGGGTTTTCTTATATCTTTGAATGAGTGAATGAATATATATGATTCAGTTTGGAGTGTTGACTTAAAAACTTCTGCTTCTTGTGGGAGATGGGTTGTTACTCAGTTGGTATATGTAAAAATTTATAACATGATTTTTTGCAATGGCTCTGTATGAATTTGTTGATATTTCCTTTTAAAAGACATTTGGGGGGTGAAGAGGCAGAGAGAGAGAGAGAATCATAAGCAGACTCCATGTTCAGTGCAGAGTGCAATGTGGGGCTCAATCTTTCAACCCTGGGATCATTACCTGAACCAAATCAAGAGTTGGACCCTAAGGGGCACCTGGGTGACTCAGTTGGTTAAGCACCCAACTCTTGGTTTCAGCTCAGGTCATGATCTCACGGTTTTGTGAGTTTGAGCCCCACGTCAGGCTCTGCGCTGGCAGTGTGGAGCCTGCTTGGGATTCTCTCTCTCCCTCTTTCTTTGTCCCTCCCCCACTCTCACTGTCTCTGTCCCTCTCAAAATAAATAAATAAAACTTAAAAAAAAAAGAGTCAGACCCTCACCCAACTGAGCCAGCCACACATCCCTCTGTTCATTTTTATGATATTGTGGTGACTTATAAGATTCCTCACTTAATGGTTATATCTTTTAGCAATATAGCAAGATCCATATGCATTAGAGGTTATTTTGATTATTTGTTTTAGTCACCAGAGGAAGAGCTTTAAATCCTTCAATGTGGCTTTTCTTGTTGATTTTACAGGGCCCTAAATTTTTCACCTTTTGCTTCTTTTTCCATTCACAACCCAATTACAGAGTGCTTCTCCTTTCTTTTTTGTCTCTTTTTTCTCCCCTTAAACAATGTTTTGAACGATGCCCTTTAAGTAACTCTTGATCATTTTAATCACACATACTCTGAAGTCCTTTCCCTGAGCCCTATTACGCTCTGCCTGGACACTGTTATCATGTTTTCAAAAAGAGGGCAAACCGAGTCTCTTTGATGGCAGTTTCTGATGAACCTTAAGCCCTCTTGCTAGTTTTCCTTTTCTGGCTTTTCTGGGATGTTTCTCAGTGTGCTTTTTCTCACTACATAGCCTTGTAGCAGTCCAGGGGTTGAGCCAGAGAATGAGAGATCATGCACTGGGATGTGTTGACATTTCCCTATTTAGTCACAGTAATTTTTAAGGTTTGGCATTTTCTGTCTTTAAGTTAATGCCGAAGAGTACGGTTTTGCGTAGATTTACATATCCTCTCTTGTTGTTTTGAATCATTCAAGGAGAAAATATCAGGAGGGAAGTAGTTAGGCAGCTGTCAGTATTTTCAGCTACCCAGAAGTCCCCAGTTATTGTGTTTTTAAAGTTCTTGTCTGCTAACTGCAATTATGCAGATCATCTGTCTGTTTGCTTTTGTTGTTTTTTTCCTCTTGATTGTTGGTCATATGACCTTGCCTCTTCACATGTGTAGGAATTCTTGATTGTAGGTATGATACTGTGTATAAAAGACCCATAGAGGTTCCAGATATTATTCTATTCCACAAGAAACAGTTTCACCTTCTGCTCCTGCTTGTGGATGAACTGTGTCTTTCCAAAATTCATATATTGGTACTCTAACACACAATGTGATTGTATTTAGAGATGGGGTCTCTAAGGAAGTAATTAAGATTAAATGAGGTCATAAAAGTGGGACCCTAATCTGAAAGGATTAGTGCCCTTATAAGAAAGAGAACTCCCCCCCCCCCCAAGCTCCTGTTCTCATGTACTGAGGAAAGACCACAGTGAGGAGACCACCAGCAAGCCAGGAAGAAAACTCTCATTAGAAACTGAATTGCCCAGAACCTTGATCTTGCACTCCCAGCCTCTAGATCAATGAGAAATAAATTCCTGTTTATGTAAACTACCCAGTCTACAGTATTTCATTATGGAAGCCCAAGCAGACAAAATGCCTCTTTTAGGCAGAGAATGGGGCCTAATCCAATCAGGCACTGGACTGGGGTAACATTTTAGTAAGATTCAGTCTGCTTCTGGTTTACTCATGGTCCTGGTGCATGGCTACCTGGGGTTTTTCACTGCAAGCATGGGGGCTCTTGGCCTTTTTAGTGCTGAAAGGCTTCAGGAGATACATTTCTGCCCTTCAGAAGTTTTCAGCTTTTTCTCTACCTGTCACATGCAACTTTAAAATTTACAAATGTCTTTAGCAGGAGACTGGCCATGGGTTTGAGATAAACCTCTTCCCTGCTGAGAATTTGTTTTCTAAGTTTTGGGAGACTGTGGGAAATTCCAATACTGTGGGGAGAACCAGGCATGCATTTGAGGCTTCTCAAGTATCCAGCACTCTTCCAGATTGCCAGAAGCTCTACTGGTTGCTCTTCTTCCAGCAGACCCCCTCTACCTTGGTGGAGCCCAAGGATCTGTGCATCCCCCAGACTGACCAGTGCCCCAGGAGAAAAGGAATTGGCTATCATCAGATCCCCTCAGATCATTCTCTCTTTCTCTCTCTCTCGGTTTGATTCATTTAGACTTCATTGCTTTCACAGCTCTCTGATGTTCCTGAAAATGACTTTTGTAATATTTTCTGTTTGTTTAAGAGTAAGAGTATTAGCCTATTGCTATTAGCACTATACTTCTCAGAAGCAGAAGTATACTTCTTTATACTTCTTTATCTGTATACTTCTTTATCTGTATATATCTGTATACTTCTTTACACCATTTCTAATATTTACAACAACCCTTGACTTCCTAAACGGTTTAATAGAACTGAAACATGTGTTTGTTGGAATGAGCAAATAAATAAATAATGCTGATTTTGCCTGCTTCTTGATCTTAACTGAGTTAAATTTTCTACTCTGTTGGGCAAGGGAAAGGAGACAACACTATTTTGGTGAAACAGCGAAAGTGCTGTGGTCAAGAATCAGGAATATGTGTCAAAGGCCATATTTGTGAAGCAGGAACCAATCAGACCCTGTAAGTTTAGGCTCTTGGACTTTCAGTTTTTATTTTCACTAGGTTTTGCTTTTCAAGTTCTCCACTACCACCATAAGGTGGGAAGCAGTGGGTGCAATAGTTGCTTACTAGCTTGTGATCTGTCTTCCTAACTAGACTCCAGGAGGGCAGAGACGTTGTCTTGAATGCTATTTTATCTTCAGGATCCAGCAGCATGTCCAACCTATAGTAGGTGCTCAAATCATTTGGATGAATGAATAGATGAATGAATATAACTAAACTTTTTCACAGTCTGGATTGCTAGCAGATCAATCTGACTGAATGCACAAATTAGAAATAAAACAAAACTTGATGGAAATAATGACAGTTACTAACATTGATACACGTATTATGCATTGACTTTGAGAAACTTGAGAACTACTTTAACAATAAACTGTGATCTAAAAGAAACAGAAGTAAGGGGCACCTGGGTGACTCAGTCGATTAAGCAACCAACTTCAGCTCAGGTCATGATCTCATGGTTCATGAGTTCCAGCTCCACGTTGGGCTCTGTGCTGACAGCTCAGAGTCTGGAGTCTGCTTTGGATTCTGTATCTCACTCTGTCTCTTCCCCCTTGTGCTCTCTCTCTCTCTCAAAAATAAATAACCATTAAAAAATAAAGAAATAAATAAAAATAAAAGAAACAGAAGTTCAAGGATACATTCTATCACATGGTCATTTATGAGGTAAATTGTCCTAAAATCCCTCAAATAAAATAACATCCTATCCATTAGAGTAAGAAGAACTTTGGAGAAAATAAACCACAAGCAAAACTGCAAAACGTAGATAACCTTGGAAATATTCTCAACTTCCAGTGCTAAGTGTAATTGTTGGCCGCTTGGAACCTGGCAAAGCACTTTCATCAATAGTTGTATTATACATATCACCACCAAATAAGATCATACAAACTGAAGTTATTCTGAGGAAACCAGAGTTAACCTTGTATATTATTTATCACTTCCTTCTTCTCCTCTGGAGACTATTCTTCCATCAGATTTTTGTAAAAGCAGTATAATTTTCTTAAAAATTGCAAGGCTATATGAAATGATTGATTCTTCCTAAAAATCTGGGGAGAAAACAAATCAATTTTAGATGTCTGTAAGTGAAATAATAATAATGAAAACATTATAATGTGTGAACATATACATTTTCTTTATATGTTGTTGAAAATGTTCAACAGCAGGATAATTGGCCATAGGGGATGATTCATGATAAATAATCCAAAAGTCCATACCCTTACAATGTAATTTTCTAAGTCAATCACAAATGATGCAATTATGAGAGAAGCCATAGTAAGAAGCAAAGGATATGGGCTTTGGAATAAAACAGTTCTGAATTCAAATCTTTGCCCTAGTGTTACTAGTGATGTAACTAACTTCTCTGAACATCATTGTTTTCATTTGTAAACCAAGAATTATTGAGAGAGCTCAGAGGAGCCATCTGTCATATAGGAGGATAACTAGGGCTACCTAGTAGAAAAAGCAAGCATTTATCTAATAAAGGAGAGGAACTGCATAGATCAACCAGAGCACAGGGAGAGACAAAGACAAAACAAGGAAAGAAAGAGGCAGAACTATGATACGATATTCATTCTTTTAACCATAGAGTAGAAATCTCAGGAGCAAAGTAGGACTCTGCCCAGAGAGAAATAAAGGTCTTGATCAAAAGTACATAATTACACTTTACATCAGATTTCCCTGACAATAGGATCTATGCTTTGACACGATGACATTACAAGGAAAACAGTTGCTTCTAATTGTATTTGTTTTGCCTTAAGGATATGTGGGAGAGAGTTTGGAAAGGGATTAGGTTACACACGAAGATGTATATCAAGATGGAGAATATTAGGCGGGAATGGTTGTCATGCTCTGCTGATGACCTGCTGCTTCTTTTGAAGGGCTGAGTTTAGTGAGAGACAGATAAATAATAGATTGAGTAGTTGGCACATCTACATTTTGCCACCTAGTCTAATCAGACTGCTGCTTGGAAGGAAACTCCAGAAATCAGGGTTCCAGGACTGGGAAGTGGCAGGTGGCCCCCCTCCTGGCACTTGCTCATAGAGCACCTCCCAGAGGGCTCTCCTGGTTCTTACAACTGCCTTGGAGGATGGGGTCTGCCTGGGGAGGAACAAGAGAGCAGAATGGTCCCTTGGGATAAATGTGCCAATCTCTGATGTTCTGAGAATTAATTGAAAAAACTTAGGAAAGTACTTAGTGCAGGGTACCTGGGTGGCTCAGTCAGTTAAGTGTCAGACTCTTGATGTCGGCTCAGGTCATGATCTCATGGTCGTGAGATCAACCCTCAAGTTGGGCTCTATGCTGACAGCATGGGGCCTGCTTGGGATTCTCTGTCTCCTTCTGTCTCTGCCCCTCCTCCCCCACTCTCTTCCTCTCACTCTCTCTCTCAAAATAAATAAAAAATAAATTAAAAAATGTACTTAGCACATTAGTGCATAATAAGTGGTGGTTTTCTTACTATCTCTTTTAGCATTTGCCATAGGTTACACATTTACTTTTAAAAAATATATTAAAGTGTTTTCATGTCTTATTTTAAACCTTAACCTACCCATCAGGGCAATATTAGATATATGTGTTTGTAGATAAACTCAGATAAATCAATATACAGTTGACCTTTGAACAACATGGGTTTGAACTGTTGTAAGTCCACTTAGATGGGATTTTTTTGATCAGTACAGTACTCTGTGTTTTCTTTTCCTTATGATTTTCCTAATAACATTTTCTTTTCTGTAGCTTACTTTATTGTAAGAAGACAGTATATAATATATATAACATACAAAATATGTGATAATCAACTATTTATATTATTGGTAATACTTCCAGTCAACAAGTAGGTTATTAGTTAGTAGTCAGGTTTTCAGAGGGTCAAAAATTATATAAGGATTTTCAACTGCACTGGGGGATTAGTCTCCTTAACTCCCTCACTGTTCAAGGGTCAATTGTTTGTGACTTACAAACTAGGTTCTGGTTTAAGTTGCTTGCCCAAAATTCACTCTATAATTTGGGGGCTTAGGAGTTTTCAAATGAAAACATTAAAAACATTACTGAGATTTTTAGAGTAAGGAAAACAAAAAGCACTCTAAAAATTAACTTGCTCACCCCTCTCTGCCACTAGACAGTGAGAACATGTCTTGCTAGGCTGTGTGTACCAAGTCTGCAGTTCTTGAAAATTTCTGTTATTAGAAAAAAAGGAAGGAACGAAGGAAGGAAGGAACGAATGAATGAAGTAAAGAAGGAACAAAGGAGGGAGGGAGGGAGGAAGAAAGGAAAGAAGTGGGGAGGGAGGGAGGGAAAAAAGAAACACCACTTAAAACTGGACAGCAACATGCAGAAGGTTGAAACTAGACCACTTTCTCACACCATTCACAAAAATAAACTCAAAATGGATAAAGGACCTGAATGTGAGACAGGAAACCATCAAAACCCTAGAGGAGAAAACAGGAAAAGACCTCTCTGACCTCAGCCGCAGCAATTTCTTACTTGACACATCTCCAAAGGCAAGGGAATTAAAAGCAAAAATGAACTATTGGGACCTCATGAAGATAAAAAGCTTCTGCACATCAAAAGAAACAATCAACAAAACTAAAAGGCAACCAACGGAATGGGAAAAGATATTTGCAAATGACATGTCGGACAAAAGGCTAGTATCCAAAATCTATAAAGAGCTCACCAAACTCCACACCCGAAAAACAAATAATCTAGTGAAGAAATGGGCAGAAAACATGAATAGACACTTCTCTAAAGAAGACATCTGGATGGCCAACAGGCACATGAAAAGATGCTCAACATCGCTCCTCATCAGGGAAATACAAATCAAAACCACACTCAGATATCACCTCACGCCAGTCAGAGTGGCCAAAATGAACAAATCAGGAGACTATAGATCCTGGAGAGGATGTGGAGAAACGGGAACCCTCTTACACTGTTGGTGGGAATGCAAATTGGTGCAGCCACTCTGGAAAACAGTGTGGAGGTTCCTCAAAAAATTAAAAATAGACCTACCCTATGACCCAGCAATAGCACTGCTAGGAATTTACCCAAGGGATACAGGAGTACTGATGCATAGGGCCACTTGTACCACAATGTTTATAGCAGCACTCTCAACAACAGCCAAATTATGGAAAGAGCCTAAATGTCCATCAACTGATGAATGGATAAAGAAATTGTGGTTTATATACACAATGGAGTACTACGTGGCAATGAGAAAAAATGAAATATGGCCCTTTGTAGCAACGTGGTTGGAACTGGAGAGTGTGATGCTAAGTGAAATAAGCCATACAGAGAAAGACAGATACCATATGTGTTCACTCTTATGTGGATCCTGAGAAACTTAACAGGAACCCATGGGGAAGGGGAAGGGGAAAAAAAAAAAAGAGGTTAGAGTGGGAGAGAGCCAAAGCATAAGAGACTGTTAAAAACTGAGAACAAACTGAGGGCTGATCTGGGGTGAGAGGGAGGGGAGGGTGGGTGGTGGGTATTGAGGAGGGCACCTGTTGGGATGAGCACTGGGTGTTGTATGGAAACCAATTTGACGATAAATTTCATATATTTAAAAATAAATAAATAAATAAATAAATAAATAAATAAATAAATAAATAAAACAGTGTCTCCGTTTAAAAAAAAAGAAAAAGAAAGAAACACCATTTAAAAAATGCTTCTATCCTGGGGATTTCAGACCTTTACTCTTAGGGACCATTCTTCCCTTTTCAGTTCTGAATAGTAAGTAAACCATGTAGAACTACCTTCTCATGGAATCTCCCTAAAACCTAAAGTGTGTTTTCAAGGGAAACTAGCAGGATTATAAAGAGGTTATGAGTAAGAGACTAGAGTGTTGTGATGAAATCAGTGTACCATGTTTATTGGATCATTTTAAATGTCTGTGATCTTTAAAATAAAAGATTGCACTTTATTACAGCAACTGAAAATGCCATTAACTTTGCAAGCATATAACTGTTTCTGGTCTCAGGATTTCATAATAGAATTTACTTTTCATTAAGAAATAAAATTTTATATCATTGTAGGCTATGTGTTCCCCAAAACATATTTCAGTTGTTCACTAAACATCAAGAAAAGGGGCAAGGCTGAATCTTGTGGACTGCACACCTAAGGATTTATGGGGCTAAATGGTCATTGTCCCTAATTATTATTTTTCAGACAAAGAGATACAAAGTCACTGGGGGAAAAAAAGTTGATTGTTTTTTTCCTGAATTAGAACTCTTAATAGCAAGTGACAGAAACACACATCAAAGTGGTGTAAAAAGAAATAAAACAAGAGAAAGAACAACAAAAAGGAATTTATTGGCCTAATTATCTAAGTTGTATGTAACTCTCACTTCAGGCATGGCCAGGTCCAGGGTTCGACATAATACTAGGATTCAGTTTTCTTCTGTTTCTTTACTCAGATTTTCTCTGTATTGGCTTAACTCTCAGACCCTTTCAGTGCTGTGGACCTTACAAGCTCTATAGAGACTCAAATACTTCCATCCTCAAATCAAGGAAGGAAGGAAGGAAGGAAGGAAGGAAGGAAGGAAGGAAGGAAGGAAGGGAGAAGGGAGAGATGAAAGGAATAAAAAGAGTCCCCTCCCCCCAACCATGGTCCCAACAAAAGTCCCAAATTTGAGTCTCAGTGATTTAGCTGGGGTGGTGTGACCAATGACATCCAGGATGTGAAGCTTCTTTCTGTTCAGTTCTATATTAGATCATATACCACTCCAGAGGTCACAAGGTCAAGGGTGAAGTCCTACCCAATCCTAATGTTATTTGTTTACAATTACTGTACCTATGTGTGTTTCCTCTAGTGCAGGCCTGGCCTCTCTACCATGTTTGAATTCTGCCTTTGGGTAAGTAATTTCTGAGTAGTCAGTCAGCTTATATTGTTATGCTAGCAATACACACCTAGCTTTATCTCTTTCTTAAGCTTATCAGACTTGGCTTGCTGTATATCTGTATATCTGCAGGGAACACCATGATAATTTGGGTTGTTGCAAGAAAGGAAAATATGTGCTGGAGATAACATCATTGGGAAGATGTGTTAGTTTGCTTTGAGGGATGAGTCTGATTTCTCTGTGCATGGGACTTAATTGGATTTTAAAGTTGCTATTGCTGAAGCATAGCTATAGAAAACTTGGGGTATTGGGGCGCCTGGGTGGCGCAGTCGGTTAAGCGTCCGACTTCAGCCAGGTCACGATCTCGCGGTCCGTGAGTTCGAGCCCCGCGTCAGGCTCTGGGCTGATGGCTCAGAGCCTGGAGCCTGTTTCTGATTCTGTGTCTCCCTCTCTCTCTGCCCCTCCCCCATTCATGCTCTGTCTCTCTCTGTCCCAAAAATAAATAAACGTTGAAAAAAAAAAGAAAAAAAAAGAAAGAAAACTTGGGGTATAGTATAAGTTTGTTTTTCTGTTATTAACAGATAGAGGGAATATAATATTAGCCTATTTAATGAATTTGTAAACATATTTTATGATTCATGACATAAATGGCAAGGGTCAGTAAGGTGGTCATATCAGCAATGCTGACTCCAGAAGTTTCTGTAGGTAGGACATTTGCACTATGTAGCAAGGCAATGAGAAAAATGTAAATCTGAAATTATAAAATTAGATTAATGTTTTGGTCCTACACTTACTATTTGTAGCACCCTGGACAATTTACTTAATCCTCATGTAACCCTCCATGTCTTTACCTATCATGACAATAACAACATATGTCCTACTTAATTGTCTTAGTCCATTCAGTACTGAGCGACAGCAAAATACCACAGACCAGGTGGCCTATAAGCAAATAGGCCTATAAGCAAACAGATAAACTCAGATAAATCAATATACAGTTGACCTTTGAACAACTGAAACTTACCACATTTCTGGAGGCTGAAAGTCAAGATCATAGTGCCAATATGGTCAGATGAGGTCCCCCTTCCATGTCACAGACTTCTCATTGTGTCTTCCCATGGAATAAAGAGATATGATCTCTGGAGCCTCTTTTAAAAGGCATGAACTCTATTCATGAGGCTTCACCCTTATGAACTAACTACTTCCCAAAGGCCTGACATCCTAACTCTATCATCCTTGGGGGGATAGGATTTCAATATATGAATTTGTGGTGGGGGAGGAGAGACACATACATTCAGACTGTAGCACTAACTTACAGGGCTGGTTTGATGTTGGAATAGAATAAAGTACTTATATTATACTCATTCATTCCCATGTCTCCCCTATAAATGAAATGCCTTAATAGAAAGTCAAAGTGTGCCCAACAACTTTATTGGATGAATAGATATATAAATGAACCAATGATCAAACAGATGAATGAATTAATGATAGCCTAGAGGGAAATAGAAAATACTGTTCAGCACTGGCTCAGGGAAGGTCTGAGATTGACAATATTCTAACAATATTTCAGAATGTAGAATCCCTGTATTTGACTCTGCATACCTTTTCTTAGATTGCTCTTAGTAGAAAAGAAGCTGAAGATCAAGATGTGGAAAGAATAGCAAATCTCTTAGTGAAGAAACAGTCAAGAAAATTACTGCTCTCTTAAAGAGAAACATTAATTAAAGGTAAGACACAGACAAGAAGTAAAATGGAAAACTTACAAAAGTAAATTATATTATAATTAACACTTAGTAATTTTTCTAAATTTTGGAGCATGATTATCTTGTTCCAGAGGCTCTCAAATTAAAAGTCTTTCTGAAGGAAGCCTTTGAAATCCCTGGAGATGACTTTTTACCTTTTTATAAAGGTTATTTTCACCCCATTCAGATTCTCTGCACGAGTTCATGTGATCTGTAGTTGAGGAAAATGGGAATGGATTTAGGTAAACCTGAGACTACCTGCTTATTTACAATGACATCAATTGGGAGGGCGGGGACGGTCTCCACCATGGAAAAATATTCCATATGTGTGATTATCTGATCTCCAGAATTATGGTTTGTTTAACCATTTCTGGTGAGAAAAATATCTCTCTGATTACTATTGCTAAATCTTGGTGACCATAGAAAAATTCCAATGTCTATACAAAACTGCATATGGGTGTTTGAATAGGGGAGTAAATATTATGGAGAGAGGTTACTGATGCCAAAGGATTTTGAGACAGGTACTATATTATACTCTTCTTGGTTTTTCTGATTAACATATTTGTATTCTATTCCTCATGGCTATAACTACACAGAATGCATGATAGAAACACTTTCACATGTTCATTCAGCCACAAGTACAAGCATGAGGCAAATTACCACCAAGAACCTCTGCAATTTGTGTCAGGGAAGAGAAATATATGGAAGTGGGAAGAAGTCTCTGTGATCACATTTGGATTTTCTCAGAATACCTTGTAGGTGAGGGATGTTTCTCAGCTCTGTGCCAAAATTTTAGAAACTGAAGGTGGTTGGTGAAAAGAGATAGAAGAATCTTGGTTCTCACCCCCACCCCTCCACTGGGAATATTCTGTTTACACTTCCTAGCCCAGAGTACAGGGAAGAATCCAAAGTTACCACAATAATTTCTAGACTGGTAGCAAAGGCAACAGTGTACTGGGGGTGGGGTTTGGGGAAAGATCAGGATCTTCATTGCTCCTTCCCATTCATGGGCATAATCACTAACCCTATGGGTTGGCTGGAGGGGACAACCAGTAATGAAGTCATTACAGAAATAAACTTAGTAATCCAATGGGAATGGGATAAAAACATGAGCTGGGAATTCACATATACACAAAAAGCAAATGGCTTTTAAACACATGAAAATAAACTAAATCTCTCTAATAAAGAAAAATAAGGCAAAGTAAGACTACGGTGAGATACCATTTTCACGTGACAGATTTAGTAAGAACCAAAAATTTTATGCTTCGGTGGTAGATGGGGGTGAAGGCCATGTTGGTGGAAATGGAAACTGATAAAATTTTTGGAAGTCTGTTTGGATATATCTACCAAAATGTGAAATGAACAGAGCAAAACTTATAATACACACACATCTCTAGGACTCTTACAGATACAGTCACCCTAATGTACAAAACCATATGTACAATGATATTTATTATAGCACAAATATTATTTGTAAAAACAAAAGAATGTGGACAATCTAAACATCTGACAACAAAATGCTAAAATAAATTTACGCCTGTACAATAGGATATCATGCAATCTTTAAGGAGTGGGAGGTTCTGATCTGGACTGATTTTCAGGATATTTTGCCAAGTGAAATAAGGTAGATACAGGAAAGGGCAGATATTCTGCTCCTCTTCTTCATTCACTGTCCTCCACCCTTTCCCCCAGATAAGAGAGACAGGACTTTCTTTCAGATAAGCCAAACTCAGTTCAGCCTCAGGGCCTTTGTACTTGCTAGCTCTTCTATCTGGACTGTCAAGATTTTCACATAGTTGGCATCTGCTCATCTTTTAGGTTTTAGTGCAAATTCCTCCTCTATAGAGAGAACTTCTACCTACTAGTAACCATATCTTATTGAAGGAGTTAGCCTATTTTGCTAGAAACTGTGTGATATTACTAATATGTTTGTGAAATAGGGTCTATAAATAGCTACAGCGCCCCAACGCCATCACTTGTATTGAGTCACCCGGTTTGATTTTCTTCATAGAACATAGCACTACTTAAAAACATCTCATTTTAAAAATTGTTTCATAGGGTTATTACCAACCTCTTGCACACACTGCAACTTATTAGGATTTAAGGTCCAAAAGGACAGGAGTTTTGTCATGTTCATCTCTATGACTCCAATATTCAGAACTGTGCCCAATACAGAGAGTAGGGTTTTTTGTTTTTTGTTTTTTGTTTTTGTTTTTTGTTTTTTTGTTTTGTGAGAGACAGCACACACGTGCACAGGCACAAGCAAGCAGGGGAAGGGCAGAGAGAGGGGGAGAGAGATAATTTTTTTTTAAGTTTATTTATTTATTTTGGGAGAGAGAGAGAAAAAAAGCACAAGTGGGGAAGGGGCAGAGAGAGAGAGGGAGACAGAGAATCCCAAGCAGTCTCTGCAGTGTCAGCGCGGAACCAGACATGGGGCTCAATCTTACAAACCTGAGATCGTGACTTCAGCTGAAATCAAGAGTCACTTAACTGACTGAGCCACCCAGCTGAAGAGAGTAGGTTATTAATAAATGTTGAATAAATGGGTGAATAAAGGGGATTCCATATATGCAAAAAATATTTCTGGGAAGTACCAAGAAAATGTTAGTCTGCTTCTTCCAGGGGAGGATCAGGAAGGAAACTCATGTTCTGGTTTCAGCATGAGAGAAAAACCAGGTGAGACAGCATGCCTGACCTAAGTCTGCTAATAGGCTAGGAGAAGTTACTTTGCCCTCGTAGGACCATCGTAATAATGCCTCCTTAATAGTCTTCACTTTATATTCATTCAAGAACTGCATACCTGCTGTGAAAGCAGAGTTGTCACCTCACATTGAAAATCAAGGAATATTCAGAAGCCATTTCTCAGCTCCAAGCTTACCTTCTCTCCTGGTGAATTGGACTTGCTCAATCTGAATCTCCAAGACTTCCTTGCCAACTGGCTTCCTGTCAGGTTCTACCAATGGGAATCACCAGAGGAATATCGGAGGCAACAAGGAGATGAGGAGGGGTTTATTTTCTCTTTCTACTTTCTGTGAGCAATCTTCAGTAATAACCCACAATAATACTTAGCTACCTTCCTCCAGCATTCAGAGTTCCTTTCTCACCAAGCTGCCTGGTAGCAGCCAAGTTGAGACCCTTGGCAATCCTCGTAGGGGGCACATAGCATTTCCTTACCAACTGTGCTGCTACTCCTGTGCCCTGGGAGAACCCAATGGGCTGTGTGTGCCCCTCCTCTAGGGTTCAAACACCAGCTGCATGGAGATTTATTCCAGAGGCCTAGCCACTAGATCTGTAGAGCCCCTCCTCCTAGCTCTGGTTAATGGCCTCTTCCTTAAGTTCTCCAAGTTTGAGAGTAGTAGCTGCTTCCTACTGACATTAGCTTCTAGGCACCTCAGCATCTTCCTTTTGCTCCTTCAGCCTTCCAACTTCCACATAACCAGTTCCCTATACAGTTGAACTTCAAATACCATGGGTTTGAACTGCACAAAATACACTTACAAGCAGATTTTTTTCGTTAAGTACAGTACATTACTGTAAATGTATTGTTCCTTATCATTTTCTTAATAATATTTTCTGTTTTGGGGGTGCCTGGGTGGCTCAGTCGGTTAAGCATCCAACTTCAGCTTAGGTCATGATCTTGCAGTCTGTGAATTCAAGCCCGTGTCGGGCTCTGGGCTGACCGCTCAGAGCCTGGAGCCTGCTTCTGATTCTGTGTCTCCTTCTCTCTCTGCCCCTCCCCCACTTACACTCTGTCTCTGTCTCTCAAAAATGAGTAAATTGTTAAAAAAAAAAACCTTTTTTAATAAAAAAATAAATATTTTCTGTTCTCTAGCTTACTTCACTGTGAGAATATAGCATATGATACAGATAACATATAAAATATGTATTAATTGATTGCTATCGATAAGGCTTCATTCAACAGTAGGCTATTTGTAGTTAAGCTTATGGGGAGTCAAAAGTTTTATGTGGATTTTTGACTACACAGGGATTGGCACCCCTAACCCCTGCATTGTTCAATTTAATTCTAATTATTGTGATTTCTTTTTCCTTCCTGGAAGGTCACCAGTGCAATACTTATTCTGGGCCTTCTCTTGGTCTGTGCTCTTGCCCTGGGCAAACTTCATTAATCTTGACCCATCTATACCCCTCAAAATGCATATGCCACTTCCTGTCTGCTGCTTACATCTTTGTGTCTAATATATACCTCAAAATTTATCTTGTCAAAAGATGAATTCCTGGTGCACCCATCTTTTCCTTTACCAAAATTTGCCATCTTGGTAAACGGCATTTGTTTAATCCGTTCATTTGTTTAATCCTAAATCCTAGCAGCCACCCTGCTTCCCATCCTTGCCTGGCTGTTCACATCCAGTGACATCCATCAGTATGCCATCTTGACCCACCTCCAAAACCACACACCTGTCTATCCCTTTCCATCTCCATGTCATTACCCTAGTCTAGGTTATCATTATCTGTCACTCTGCCTCTTATAAGTTGCCTTCTAAGTGGTTTCTATCTTTTAACGCTCTCCTCCCTAGAGTTGTTTTTCTACATCAGGGTCATAATAATATTTTTTTAAATGTAAGTCACAATGAAAATTAAATCCAGACTCCTAACCATGGTCCTATAGGATCCAATTCCTGCCAGCACTTCCAGCCTCATCTCTTACCGCTACCTGCTGGCACTGACTGTGCTCTCAGCACAAAGGCCCCTTTCCTGTCTCACACCACATCAGGCTTTTTACAGACTGAGGTCCTTGAATTTCACTGCCTCTTATACCTGGAAGTTTATTCTTTTGGTTGTTCACATGGTCTGTGCTCTCATATTTTCAAGGAGGCTTTTCCTTACCAAATCGAAAATAGCCTTCCTCCCCTGATTCTTTTCTAGGACAGAATCTAATTTATCTCCTTCATACTTTTATCTGTAGATTATTTGTCCTTTCCTGTGTTTGTTGATACTGTTGTATCTCCAGCATTCTCAGCACCTATTTCCTGAAAGGTTCTCAGTGACTATTTGCTGACTAAATTATTGAATGAATGATTTTGGTATCCTCTAATTTAAAGCACTCCAATATCCAAGTCCTGAAACTGTGTAAAGCTTTTCACTACATTGGAATGGAAACCTATAGGATTAGGTTTGTCTTCCATCTACTCTCCTTTCCTATCACACTTTCTATCAAATTTCTTGAGGAAAAGAATCTTAACGGGCCAAGCCTTGGTGACACGACTGGCATTTTCTTTGGATAAATAATGCATGATTATAAGTCAAAGATGAAGATACAATAGAATCTATGAGATTTTAACAACAGCGAGAATCATGCCCTTTAAAAATATGTAGAACAAGATGAAACAAATGTTTGCAGTAGATGTTCAGGTGCTCTTCCCTAAAAATAACATACGTAACCACAAATCAATGTTTAAAACCAGATGGTTAATGAAGGCCAGCCAGGAAACTCCTATAATTCACAGTAATGAGTATGGTTATATGTTCCAATTATAAACCAAACTACAGCATGACACACGGTATCTATTTCAAATAACAGTAACTTGATTGTTTCATATTTTTCAAAGTTCCAAACTTAATTTACAGGGAAAAATGTTAGAAAGCCTGACTGATGAAATTAATCATTCCCACTTAGTCAAATGGAATATTTTATTAACACGACCTATTCAAATGTCAGATGTCATCAGAAAGAAAGCAATACTCAAACCCAAATAAAAGTTAAGATCTTTCAAAACAGGAAAGAAGTCTCATCACTATGGTTGATGGTTGAAGAGAAATATTTTTTTCCCTCAACCCTTTCATGTCTTTATAAATAGGACCCTAGGGAAAAAAATATTCTGTTGAGCCAAGAGCTTTAGGGGCACTACTACTATAGATAAATGCCAGGGATTGAATTTTACTTTAGTTTTGACAGCAAATATTTATTTTTACCTTAATATTCACCTTGATCTCAGAGAGGTAGTTTGAAAAGGCATTCCAACTTACCCTAAGTGATTGGGGCAGGAGCACATTGCAATATAGATGATTGAATGTGATTTATATGGAGTCATTCTGCTCATGGGAGACAAGTTACTCTGGGCCACCTTCTCGTAAAAGGATAGAATGCTCAGGATTGAATACTAAGAAAACAAGGGCTTCAATACCCATCATCATTTCCATCTAATTTGAAGTTTGCTACTAACACAATATATATTTGGAATACAAACGATTATGATAGATATGTATGTTTGATGCTTCATATTTTTGTCATTTTTATTAATCTATTATTTTCCCTTAGAAATTTTGAAGCATCCTTTTGCCCAAAATGTGGCAAGACTATAGTCAGACATGCTTGGGCAAATTCTGTTCTTATATAAGATTTCTGAATGGATGTCAGTTATGTTTATTGAGGACTGGAGGTTTATTTTCTGAATTGTGTAAGGCAGAG
Source organism: Acinonyx jubatus (assembly GCF_027475565.1). Taxonomy (NCBI): domain Eukaryota; kingdom Metazoa; phylum Chordata; class Mammalia; order Carnivora; family Felidae; genus Acinonyx; species Acinonyx jubatus. Next base: position 167,189,417 of record NC_069380.1, on the reverse strand, counting down.
GATCTTTGGTCTGGAAACAAAAATAAAAAGTTGAGGGTATGAGTACTATATCGAAAATTGGAGAATTAAGTAAATTTAGCCATTTTCCACCACTCTGCTTCCCATATGCTGGTAGCCAGGCCTTCACCATCCAGAGAAGAGATTAAAGGTCTTGTAAACAATATCAACTCAAGAGGAAGTTCTAAAGATGCTGCCATCAGAAATCAGTAGATAACCCAACCCGATTACCCTCCAATGACATTCATAATCTATAAGACACATTAATGCACTCAGTACTAGAAACTATGAAAAGACAATGTATGCCCACTTGAGAAGACAATAATACATCTGCGTATATAATTATATAAAAATATTATAAAATATGAGAAGACAACCAGGGGTTACCAGACAGTGGAAACTAGCATATAATTTGAAAGCTAGAAACCAAAACAAACAGATTTAAAGCAACTTGGAGATAATGGAGACTGTGCAGGAAAAAGGAAACCTAAAAATAAAAACAAAACAGCATTAATATTACAGAAATGAGAGATCGTGAAGCCAAAAGCAAGAACAGGATGCTATAATACAGATTCAGTTCAGTCAGATTACAAAACAGAGCTTTTACAAATGAAAAATATTATAGTTAAAAATGAAAAGAGAGGAGCTTTCAGGAAGACTCCTGAGAGATTTAGATAATGGTAGGAAAGAGGTTGAGTAGTGATTACACACATAGAAAACGAAGCAAATGAAAACAATTGTAACCCTAGGGAAAACAAAATGCTATGCAGGAAAAGAATAGTGCTCATATTGTAAACTATGTCTCATCTAGAAACAGAATTTTTGTAGTCATAACAATGTATTAACATGTAAATATTAATTTAACCAAAACTACAATATAACTGTACTGGAGGAGAAGGAAATGAGAAGACCATGCGTATGTGGAGAGAGAAGGGAGGAAGAAGAGGCAAGACAGATACATGGTCTCATCTTCTATAATAGGAAGTCAGTTAACAATGCCAGAAACGGAAAATTTGAAAAGGAGCAATGAAGAATGCTACTAGAGTCAGGAAGCCAAATGACAACATAATCAGGTGAAAGAGATGAAAGTGATTAATTCTGGGGAGGACAAAAGTTGAAGAAGGGGTGCAGTTATGCAGTGTTCCATAGCAAACCTTATAAACTAGGAGAGTCGTCAGATACTGTATATGATCGACCTTAACTATGAATAAAAACTGAAAGGAAAATGAGGGTGCGGACGTGGTAGAGGCAGTGACCCGCCTCAGGATCAGTGAATACAAGGGAAAGAGATCTGGGCTGGTGATGGTTTAACATTAGATCTCCAACTGTCTCCAGTATTGATAACACGTGGGAAGAGACAAGTCACTGCCCACGTGGTGAGCAGAGCAGAGGCACATACATGGCTTAGTGCAGGAGTCATTGATGGTACTTAAGGATCCTTGGCCTCCAGCTGTGTCTTGTTTGTTAATTTCTGGCTTTGCCTGAACATAGATGGGTGACCTTGGACAAGTCAGCTAATCTGCATGCCCCGTTAGCCTAGCTGTTTCTCATTTTGTATGCTTCACAGTGTGTAGCAGAGAGCTTTGTAGAGAGTAAGCACCCAGAGGTTTCTTTATGGATTATCTGGATTGCTATTTTCTTTGGGAAAATGTTCCCCATATTTAAACAAATACGTAAAATATATTTTTGTAGAATGTGTTTGGAAACTGACAAGACGTAGAGGTAGTCCTGAGTTATCAGCGCATGAAGCTTTTACATAATAACCCACACATGGACAAAATGTTTTTGAAATTCCTTCATTGTAATCACCCTCAAAATTCAAATCACTTAAAAATGTATGCCTGTTTTTTAAATACAAAATAATACATGCTTTTTATTGAAACTTTGAAAAATATGAAACATTTACAGAATCAATGTTAATCTTACCACTCAGAAATAATCATAAAAGAGTGTGGGTATATATTACAGTTATTTTTCTTATTTACCTACATATGCATGTATGTATAAATTTGGAAAATATACTGTACATTTTGTGACCTGATTTTTTTTCAGTTAATGTTATAAATATCTCCCCTTATCATTAAATGTAATTGTCACTATCATTTTTAATAGGTTCATAGTGTTCAACAGATGTATAATAATTCATTACCAGGTGTAGCTTAATGTTTTCCATGATTTGTTTTTAAAAATAACATTGTAATGAATAACTTATATAAATTTTGTACACATCTATTTATTTCAATGGAAGTAGAATTTCAATTTCTAGAAGTTATTTTAATTTCTAGAGGTAGAATTTCTGGAAAAGGGAGAATGTATATTTTTTAAAACTCTTATTACTACCAATTACTCTCCAACTGACTCATTCAAAAGCATCCCACATTTCATACTTTTGAATACACTCAAAATTGACAAAACTTGATTTTTGGAAACACTTAAATTCCTTAGTAGATATCCTACTTTGATTCATAGATTATAAACTTTGAACTTGGAGATCACTTTCTAAAAATTCACCTTTTGTATTCCCCAAAACATCAAGAAAAAGTAATTTTGTATTAGTTCTTGGTAAATAAGGTCAGTGATCAAACTGGGTGATGCTGTTTAAGCTAAAATAATATGACTATAAAGTAATAACACTGATTGTGTACATTGCCAATAGGCTTTGGAATACAGATATATACTCACTTGTGAGCATAGAGAACAACTATTATAGAAGTCAAATGGAAGATAATGTGGGATTTCCTCTGGTGGCCTCTTCAAGTTGGTGGTTGTTTTTTCAGATTATCCAAAGGTGATACCCATTAAGAGGAATCCCAAAAGAAGAGAACACTCACATGATGACAGAAGTGCATGCTGGTTACTGTTGTTTTACATAATGAGACAAAATTGAAGCAAATATGTAAAAGTAGATGAATAAAGTAAACCTCAATGAAAAAGCCTCTGAGAAAAACAAGCATTCCTTTTTGTTGTTTTTAATTGTCTTTTGAAAAAATAGCAAAATAGGATTCTAAAAGTGGCTCTCAAGAAAAACTTCCTTCAGCTAAGAGAGTGCTGTTCAGAAATCGGTTTTAAAACTATTCATGGTGTTTGCACCAAGGCAGGACAAACAGAAGCTTGACTTCTACCTTTCCAGGTCATGAAAGAGATGAAGTTAGATGACCTATACATAGACTATGTTAATGGCCAATTATCTCCGTCAAAGACACTGGAAGGGGTGCCTGGGTGGCTCCGTTGGTTAAGCTTTCGACTCTTGATTTTGACAGGTCATGATCTCACAATTAGTGAGACTGAGCCTCGTGTCAGACTCTGCTGAGCGTGGAGCCTGCTTAAGACTCACTCTCTCTCTCTCTCTCTCTCTCTCTCTCTCTCTCTCTCTCTTTCCCTGCATTCCTCTCTCCCACTAATGGGAGCACACCTTCTCCCTCTGTCTCTCAAAATAAATAAATAAACTTTAAAAAAAGACACTGGAAATAGGACTCTACTTCCCATATATCTGTTTAGCCTCTGGGAAGTGCTTGCCTGGCCTCTCCAACTGTGGGCACCCTTCGTGATTCACCTGGGACTCCTCCCTCAGTGCTGGGTGACACAGACTTTCTTCTGTCATTGGTAAATTCTTTCCATCAGCCAACTTAACAGCCTTCCACGTCAAGCCAGCTTAGAGGGCTGATGTAAGAAAATGAGCTCACACCTTGTGGGAAGGAGAGAGCAACTGTTTTACTTGTTTTCTGCATAGACAGAGCAATGGCAGGCTGCACATTCAGAACTCGGTCTCTAAGACAAACTTGTGAAGAGATGGGCTTGAAGGATGCCTCTGGTTCTGTATTTAAGCTTCCATCGATAGTGTTGAGAGTTAGTAAAATTTTGGTTCTGTAGTCAAAATTATGGAGAGGACGAAGTGTGTCTTCAGTTAAAAAAAATAGAGATGCTTCGTCACCTACTCCAATTTGAGTACCGTTCTAGGTGTTTTCACATTTTTTTTTTAATATATGAAATTTATTGTCAAATTGGTTTCCATACAGCACCCAGTGCTCATCCCAAAAGGTGCCCTCCTCAATACCCATCACCCACCCTCTCCTCCCTCCCACCCCCCATCAACCCTCAGTTTGTTCTCAGTTTTTAACAGTCTCTTATGCTTTGGCTCTCTCCCACTCTAACCTCTTTTTTTTTTTCCCCTTCCCCTTCCCCATGGGTTCCTGTTAAGTTTCTCAGGATCCACATAAGAGTGAAACCATATGGTATCTGTCTTTCTCTGTATGGCTTATTTCACTTAGCATCACACTCTCCAGTTCCATCCATGTTGCTACAAAAGGCCATATTTCATTTTTTCTCATTGCCACGTAGTATTCCATTGTGTATATAAACCACAATTTCTTTATCCATTCATCAGTTGATGGACATTTAGGCTCTTTCCATAATTTGGCTATTGTTGAGAGTGCTGCTATGAACATTGGGGTACAAGTGGCCCTATGCATCAGTACTCCTGTATCCCTTGGATAAATTCCTAGCAGTGCTATTGCTGGGTCATAGGGTAGGTCTATTTTTAATTTTCTGAGGAACCTCCACACTGCTTTCCAGAGCGGCTGCACCAATTTGCATTCCCACCAACAGTGTAAGAGGGTTCCCGTTTCTCCACATCCTCTCCAGGATCTATAGTCTCCTGATTTGTTCATTTTGGCCACTCTGACTGGCATAAGGTGATACCTGAGTGTGGTTTTGATTTGTATTTCCCTGATAAGGAGCGACGCTGAACATCTTTTCATGTGCCTGTTGGCCATCCGGATGTCTTCTTTAGAGAAGTGTCTATTCATGTATTCTGCCCATTTCTTCACTGGGTTATTTGTTTTTCGGGTGTGGAGTTTGGTGAGCTCTTTATAGATTTTGGATACTAGCCCTTTGTCCGATATGTCATTTGCAAATATCTTTTCCCATTCCGTTGGTTGCCTTTTAGTTTTGTTGGTTGTTTCCTTTGCTGTGCAGAAGCTTTTTATCTTCATAAGGTCCCAGTAATTCACTTTTGCTTTTAATACCCTTGCCTTTGGGGATGTGTCGATTAAGAGATTGCTACGGCTGAGGTCAGAGAGGTCTTTTCCTGCTTTCTCCTCTAGGGTTTTGATGGTTTCCTGTCTCACATTTAGGTCCTTTATCAATTTTGAGTTTATTTTTGTGAATGGTGTGAGAAAGTGGTCTAGTTTCTACCTTCTGCATGTTGCTGTCCAGTTCTCCCAGCACCATTTGTTACAGAGGCTGTCTTTTTTCCATTGGATGTTCTTTCCTGCTTTGTCAAAGATGAGTTGGCCATACGTTTGTGGGTCTAGTTCTGGGGTTTCTATTCTATTCCATTGGTCTATGTGTCTCTTTCTGTGCCAATACCATGCTGTCTTGATGATGACAGCTTTGTAGTAGAGGCTAAAGTCTGGGATTGTGATGCCTCCCACTTTGGTCTTCTTCTTCAAAATTCCTTTGGCTATTCGGGGCCTTTTGTGGTTCCATATGAATTTTAGGATTGCTTGTTCTAGCTTCAAGAAGAATGCTGGTGCAATTTTGATTGGGATTGCATTGAATGTGTAGATAGCTTTGGGTAGTATTGACATTTTGACAATATTTATTCTTCCAATCCATGAGCAGGGAATGTCTTTCCATTTCTTTAAATCTTCTTCAATTACCTTCATAAGCTTTCTATAGTTTTCAGCATACAGATCCTTTACATCTTTGGTTAGATTTATTCCTAGGTATTTTAGGCTTCTTGGTGCAATTGTGAATGGGATCAGTTTCTTTATTTGTCTTTCTGTTGCTTCATTGTTATTGAATAAGAATGCAACTGATTTCTGTACATTGATTTTGTATCCTGAGACTTTGCTGAATTCATGTATCAGTGCTAGCAGACTTTTGGTGGAGTCTATAGGATTTTCCATGTATAATATCATGTCATCTGCAAAAAGCGAAAGCTTGACTTCATCTTTGCCAATTTTGATGCCTTTGATTTCCTTTTGTTGTCTGATTGCTGATGCTAGAACTTCCAGCACTATGTTAAACAACAGCGGTGAGAGTGGGCATCCCTGTCGTGTTCCTGATCTCAGGGAAAAAGCTCTCAGTTTTTCCCCGTTGAGGATGATGTTAGCTGTGGGCTTTTCATAAATGGCTTTTATGATCTTTAAGTATGTTCCTTCTATCCCGACTTTCTCAAGAGTTTTTATTAAGAAAGGGTGCTGGATTTTGTCAAAGGCCTTTTCTGCATTGATTGACAGGATCATATGGTTCTTCTCTTTTTTTTTGTTAATGTGATGTATCACGTTGATTGATTTGCGAATGTTGAACCAGCCCTGCATCCCAGGAATGAATCCCCACTTGATCATGGTGAATAATTCTTTTTATATGCCGTTGAATTCGATTTGCTAGTATCTTATTGAGAATTTTTGCATCCATATTCATCAGGGATATTGGCCTGTAGTTCTCTTTTTTTACTGGGTCTCTGTCTGGTTTAGGAATCAAAGTAATACTGGCTTCATAGAATGAGTCTGGAAGTTTTCCTTCCCTTTCTATTTCTTGGAATAGCTTGAGAAGGATAGGTATTATCTCTGCTTTAAACGTCTGGTAGAATTCCCCTGGGAAGCCATCTGGTCCTGGACTCTTATTTGTTGGGAGATTTTTGATAACCGATTCAATTTCTTCGCTGGTTATGGGTCTGTTCAAGCTTTCTATTTCGTCCTGATTGAGTTTTGGAAGAGTGTGGGTGTTCAGAAATTTGTCCATTTCTTCCAGGTTGTCCAATTTGTTGGCATATAATTTTTCATAGTATTCCCTGATAATTGTTTGTATCTCTGAGGATTGGTTGTAATCATTCCATTTTCATTCATGATTTTATCTATTTGGGTCATCTCCCTTTTCTTTTTGAGAAGCCTGGCTAGAGGTTTGTCAATTTTGTTTATTTTTTCAAAAAACCAACTCTTGGTTTCGTTGATCTGCTCTACAGTTTTTTTAGTTTCTATATTGTTTATTTCTGCTCTGATCTTTATTATTCCTCTTCTTCTGCTGGGTTTAGGCTGCCTTTGCTGTTCTGCTTCTAGTTCCTTTAGGTGTGCTGTTAGATTTTGTATTTGGGATTTTTCTTGTTTCTTGAGATAGGCCTGGATTGCAATGTATTTTCCTCTCAGGACTGCCTTCGCTGCGTCCCAAAGCGTTTGGATTGTTGTATTTTCATTTTCGTTTGTTTCCATATATTTTTTAATTTCTTCTCTAATTGCCTGGTTGACCCACTCATTCGTTAGTAGGGTGTTCTTTAACCTCCATGCTTTTGGAGGTTTTCCAGACTTTTTCCTGTGGTTGATTTCAAGCTTCATAGCATTGTGGTCTGAAAGTATGCATGGTATAATTTCAATTCTTGTAAACTTATGAAGGGCTGTTTTGTGACCCAGTATATGATCTATCTTGGAGAATGTTCCATGTGCACTCGAGAAGAAAGTATATTCTGTTGCTTTGGGATGCAGAGTTCTAAATATATCTGTCAGGTCCATCTGATCCAATGTCTCATTCAGGGCCCTTGTTTCTTTATTGACCGTGTGTCTAGATGATCTATCCATTTCTGTAAGTGGGGTGTTAAAGTCCCCTGTAATGACCACATTCTTATCAATAATGTTGCTTATGTTTATGAGTAATTGTTTTATATATTTGGGGGCTCCGGTATTCGGCGCATAGACATTTATAATTGTTAGCTCTTCCTGATGGATAGACCCTGTAACTATTATATAATGTCCTTCTTCATCTCTTGTTACAGCCTTTCATTTAAAGTCTAGTTTGTCTGATATAAGTATGGCTACTCCAGCTTTCTTTTGGCTTCCAGTAGCATGATAAATAGTTCTCCATCCCCTCACTCTCAATCTAAAGGTGTCCTCAGGTCTAAAATGAGTCTCTTGTAGACAGCCAATAGATGGGTCTTGTTTTTTTATCCATTCTGATACCCTATGTCTTTTGGTTGGCGCATTTAATCCATTTACATTCAGTGTTATTATAGAAAGATACGGGTTTAGAGTCATTGTGATGTCTGTATGTTTTATGCTTGTAGTGATGTCTCTGGTACTTTGTCTCACAGGGTCCCCCTTAGGATCTCTTGTAGGGCTGGTTTAGTGGTGACAAATTCCTTCAGTTTTTGTTTGTTTGGGAAGACCTTTATCTCTCCTTCTATTCTAAATGACAGACTTGCTGGATAAAGGATTCTCGGCTGCATATTTTTTCTGTCTAGCACACTGAAAATCTCGTGCCAATTCTTTCTGGCCTGCCAAGTTTCAAAAGAGAGATCAGTCACGAGTCTTATAGGTCTCCCTTTATATGTGAGGGCACATTTACCCCTTGCTGCTTTCAGAATTTTCTCTTTATCCTTGTATTTTGCCAGTTTCACTATGATATGTCGTGCAGAAGATCGATTCAAGTTACGTCTGAAGGGAGTTCTCTGTGCCTCTTGGATTTCAATGCCTTTTTCCTTCCCCAGTTCAGGGAAGTTCTCAGCTATTATTTCTTCAAGTACCCCTTCAGCACCTTTCCCTCTCTCTTCCTCCTCTGGGATACCAATTATGCGTATATTATTTCTTTTTAGTGTATCACTTAGTTCTCTAATTTTCCCCTCATACTCCTGGATTTTTTTATCTCTCTTTTTCTCAGCTTCCTCTTTTTCCATAACTTTATCTTCTAGTTCACCTATTCTCTCCTCTGCCTCTTCAATCCGAGCTGTCGTCGTTTCCATTTTGTTTTGCATTTCGTTTAAAGCGCTTTTCAGCTCCTCGTGACTGTTCCTTAGTCCCTTGATCTCTGTAGCAAGAGATTCTCTGCTGTCCTCTATACTGTTTTCAAGCCCAGTGATTAATTTTATGACTATTATTCTAAATTCACTTTCTGTTATATTATTTAAATCCTTTTTGATCAGCGCATTAGCTGTTGTTATTTCCTGGAGATTCTTCTGAGGGGAATTCTTCCGCTTGGTCATTTTGGATAGTCCCTGGCGTGGTGAGGACCTGCAGGGCACTTCCCCTGTGCTGTGGTGTATAACTGGAGTTGGTGGGCAGGGCCGCAGTCAGACCTGATGTCTGCCCCCAGCCTACCGCTGGGGCCACAGTCAGACTGGTGTGTGCCTTCTCTTCCCCTCTCCTAGGGGCGGGATTCACTGTGGGGTGGCGTGGCCCGTCTGGACTACTTGCACACTGCCAGGCTTGTGATGCTGGGGATCTGGCGTATTAGCTGGGGTGGGTAGGCAAGGTGCACGGGGACAGGAGGGGCAGGCTTAGCTCGCTTCTCCTTAGGTGATCCACTTCAAGAGGGGCCCTGTGGCAGCGGGAGGGAGTCAGATCCGCTGCCGGAGGTTTGGCTCCGCAGAAGCACAGAGTTGGGTGTTTGCGCGGAGCGAGCAAGTTCCCTGGCAGGAACTGGTTCCCTTTGGGATTTGGGCTGGGGGATGGGCGGGGGAAATGGCGCTGGCGAGCGCCTTTGTTCCCCACCAAACTGAGTTCTGTCGTCCAGGGGCTCAGCAGCTCTCCCTCCCTTTGTCCTCCAGCCTTCCCGCTTTCCGAGCAGAGCTGTTAACTTATGACCTCCCAGACACTAAGTCGCGCTTGCTGTCGGAACACAGTCCGTCAGGCCCCTCCGCTTTTGCAAGCCAGACTCGGGGGCTCTGCTTGGCCGGCGAGCCGCCCCTCTGACCCGGCTCCCTTCCGCCAGTCCGTGGAGCATGCACCGCCTCGCCGCCCTTCCTACCCTCTTCCGTGGACCTCTCGTCTGCGCTTGGCTCCGGCGACTCCATTCTGCTAATCCTCTGGCGGCTTTCTGGGTTATTTAGGCAGGTGTTGGTGGAATCTAAGTGATCAGCAGGACGCGCGGTGAGCCCAGCGTCCTCCTACGCCGCCATCTTTTGTTTTCACATTTCTTAGCTCATTTAAATCCAACAACATTCCAGGGAGGTGAGCTAACTGCCACTTTCACAAATGAAGGAACTGAGCTAAAAGAAAGGAAGCAATGTATCTAAAGTTAACCAGTTAGTAAATGGAAAAGCCAAAATGTAATCTTGGGTCTTATAAATTCTGAAACCCCCTTTTAACATATCTTTTTTAACATACTATTTGCATCTTTTTGCCCCCTCTTCTCTGAGTTCCTCCTGTTCAAATTGACTTTTTACCTGCTACCATGTTGGAAGGAATTTAATAATATAATTACAGTATATTACCTTTTAAAGATTTGGTTGGATTTGAATAGGAGGCAACCACCAAATGAAATTTGAGCAGTGAAATTTTAGATATCAGTGACAGATTGATGCAGGAGATGTTACACACTTACAGTCTCAGAAGAAGAGGCTGAGGTGTCTGGTGGGACACTGAAGAGTTTCAATTATAAAATAACCTGAAGTTGGAGTACCTGGGTGGCTCAGTTGGTTAAGAGTCAGACTCTTGATTTTGGCTCAGGTCATGTTCTCACAGTTCGTGGAATTGAGCCCCGCATCGGGCTCTGCACTGACAGCACATAGCCTACTTGGGATTCTCTCTCTCTCTCCCTCTGCCCCTCTTCCCCTCTCATTCTCTCTCTCTCTCTCTCTCTCAAAATAAATAAACAAACATTTAAGATAAAAATTAAAATTAAAAAGTTTAAAAAAATTGGAAATCCTGAAGTCAGGGGCCACGTGTCTTTGTCCATCTCTGTTGTAGTGACATGGACAGAACATCCTTAAAATATATCTTCTGATGAGAAATGATGAAAAACTGTATTGAAGTTTCAAGAGAAAAATACATCTGAAGGAGGAGATGGTAGCAGAATGAGAATTCCTTTGTATGAACATCAATATAGTATTTTTCCCAGTCTTTCAAAAATATCACTATAAACATAAAAACCCCACCTATCCCTTTCAACCCCTAATTCATTAGCATGCTCATTCAGAATAATTGAGTAGTGTAAATGAAACATTTTTCTTGTCAGTAGGTAAAAAAAAAATGTGTTATGCAATTCTCTTTAACTGTATGTACTGGTGATGCTGAAAGAAATTACAAATTGAAAGTAAAAGAAAAAAAATTTTTCCGAGCTTATGTAGAGAAAAATTGTTAGCTCAGACCTTAAATTGAATATGCAACTGAAAAGTCTGTAGATCAGATATTTAGCACTCAGAAAAAAAATGCACACAATCTGAGCTTGCAGAGGACACTTGGTTATCATTCTCAACAACCAAAACAAACATTTTTTGAACATCTAGTACGTATCAAAATCTGAACCAGACAGTGAGAAAATAGAGTAGGAGGTCCTAAAATCTATTTGGGAAGACAGAGTATGTCTGTACACCCACCTACACATTAAAAGAGAACAAAACAAAGTGGATTCCATTTTGCTGAATGTCTTCCATAAATGACCTCACTTTATCCTGTGTCTGCATTACATAATTGTTTTTGCTTATGAAGAATAATATGTTATATTTTTCACCTTTTCACCTTATTTCCTAGCATGGGAAATAAAACCAGGGTTTTATCACAAGAGCTAATAAATAACTCACTTTTTTCTTTTTTTAAAAACTCGTTTTCATTTTATGATAATTTTTAGGCTTCTAAAAGAGTTGAAAAATAACGCATAGAGTTCCCATGTATACTTCACTTAGCTTCCCTTAATGTTAACACCTTACATAACCAAAGAGATAAGAGTGCTTATCTCTAAACTAAGAAATTACCATTGATACAATGCAATGAACTACAGACTTTATTCACATTACAGCAGTTTTTCTACTAATGTCTTTTTTATGTCCCAGGATCTAATTCAGTTTCCACACTGTACCGTTTGTCATGTATCCTTAGTCTGCTCCAATCTTTAACATTTCCTCTGTCTTTTGTTGTCTTTCATTACCTTGAGGCTTTTGAAGAGTATGGATCAATTATCTTGTAGAATGTTCCTCAAGTTAGGTTTGTTTAATGTTTTCTTTTTTTAATATTTTATTTATTTTTGAGAGAGAAAATGCATGAGCAAGGGAGGGTTAGAGGGCAAGGGGGGCAGAGGATCCGAAGCAGGCTCCAGGCTCTATGCTGACACCAGAGAGTCCAACGCAGCGCTCAAACTCAGTAACTGTGAGATTATGACCTGAGCCAAAATCAGATGCTTAACCAACTGAGCCACCAAGGCGCCCCTGTTTAATGTTTTCTCATTGTTAGACCGAGGTTATGCATTATTAGAAAGAATACCAGAAAAGTGATGTGCCCATACTCACTTTACCATGATAGAAGGTACATGATGTGGATATGTCATATTGGTGATGGTAATCTTGGTTAAGCCTGTGTCTGCCAGATGTTCACACCACAGATCACCTATTTTTCCCCTTGTAATTAAGTCTTCATTTACTTTTAGTAAGAGATACTTTGAAATTATTCAAATGTCCTCTTTCTCCTTAAATTTCACCCCCTAAACAGCTCACTTTTGAAGAAAACATACCCCACAGAGAGGAGAACTCTACCAGTGACTCTAAAAGCCGTAAGTAATTGGTGGCTCTTATGATAATCCTAAAGTAGAGAATCTTCAAATTGCTAAAGACATAACATGTAAAACCCGAGGCACCATAAAAAGGGAATAAGGAGTCAAACAATTTGCCATTCGTACTAAAACACACACACACACGCGCGCGCGACGACAGCAACAACAGCAACCTTCCTCTTTTCAAGGGCAGCGCTAAAATTAAGAAATAAATTGTGAAGAGAAACAGAAGGAATTCCAGACAGATTCCATAGTTATCAGAGTTACATTATCACTTGTATTTCTTAACTCATTTTTGTACCAGTAAGTTATATGGTTCACTGATGGTTTAAAAATCGTACTTCCAGGGTTCCTCAGATCATGTACATAAAGAACCATGAGCTTTGGGGTTTTTTTATCACTAAACTTTGGCAGACTGCTGAATGCCTCTTGTATAATTGGTTTGTTGATTTTCTCCCAACATTCAGTTATTAACATTGCAAGACCTAGATTCCATTCACACTGTAAAATATTTCTTCAGAATTAATTCTGTACCAGCTGCCCCATCCATAAGAGGTGAAAAATTCATGAATCCTGTCTTGGCAGAATTGACTTGACCCTCCACGAGTCCCAAATGAATTAACTATAGCATATAAAAAGGAATGTTACTATCAGTTTATCACATGAAAAAGCAATTTGAAATGTATATAAAATATCAAAATATCTATGTTATTAATGAACCAACTATGTACTGCTTTTTTCTGAGTCAGTAGTAGCATCAATATCTAATACATATTTAGGACTTTCTATGTGCCAGTCACTACATTTTTTTACACATATTATCTCATTTAATTGTTCGTTAATTACAGCTTTATAAGGTATCAAGAATTGTGAAGGGTTTGAAATGTCACCCTACTTGTAAGCTAACAAGATGGCCTGCCAGTTTTATGGATGCTGACAGAAGACATAAGACTCTTGGGTCAGAGACAAAGGGCTTTATTACCCATAGAAGCAGTAGTAACCAGAGAATATCAGCATTTTCTCGGGCCAATTCTCTAAGCCCTAATTCCCATGGGACAGCAGAAAGAAGGTCAGATTACATGTGCACACAGTGGGTTGCATTACAGGAGAGGAGCCTGAATTTAGGGAAAGTGAATATTTTTTAAAATGTTTATTTATTTATTTTGAAAGAGAGAGAGAGAGAGAGCAGGGGAGGTTAGAGAGAGAAGGAGAGAGAGAGAATCCCAAGCAGGCTCCACGCTATCAGCGTGGAACCTGACAAAGCGCTCCATCTCACGATTATGAACTCCATGATATCGTGACCTGAGCCAAAATCAAGAGTCTGAAGCCTAAGCAACTGAGTCACCCTTGCACTCCAGGGAAACGGAATATTTAAAAATAAACAGTAATCAAATAAATAAATAAAAATAAATAAATAAACAGTAACCATGCCACTCTTTGCTCCAGAGGGGGACACTACCACTGTCTTCTGAGGCTATTTACTGTACAAACATCCTTGAACAAACAGGCCAGAACAAAGGCAGGCAGTGCCTCTGCTGGTAAGACACACAGAAATGCAGGACGCTCATGGAGAATTACATCCCACCATGATGTAGGTACTGTCATTATTTGTCTTACAAATGAGGAACTTTAAGCTTAGAACTTCAGGAGCCATTCAACGAGGACATAAGGTATATGATTTTCCATGGGAGTGTGTTAGTATTTACATGCTCCCCATAAAGTGTTGCAAATCGCACCTGCATCAGTTTGCAAATGGTACAGGAGAGGGATTGGGCATAAAGGTGCACCGTAGGTAAACTTTTCATTAGGTGTTTTGAAAAACAAAGTGTGCTTTCCTCTGTGATGTCACTTTTAATAAATTAAAGTATCAACATTCATATATATTTTCACATCTACTATGCTCAAGGAGAAAGTATGCTGCTGTAGAAAAAAAGCATGATCCCTGAAGTCAGACAATGTCAAGTTGGAACCTCTGTAAGGTGTTTCCTGATTTGTGAAGGGGGAATCCCTTGCAGGGTCATGGGAGGAGTTAAATGAGATCATGGATGCAAAACTCCCAGCATCATACACCGGCAAACAGTACGTGCTCAGCAGTAGGAAGCAATGGTCACTTGTAGGGTGATTGTTAGCAAAGTCCTTTCAATTTCTGTTGCTCTCAAAATTTGGAAAACTCAACAATAAAATCAGAAAGAGATTTTCAAGCCCTGTTTTTCCATGCAAAAGCTTTTGTAGGCATTGGAGATGTGTCATATTGAATTTAACTTTTTTTTGTTGTTCAAAGATTAATTTTAAATATGGGGTGAAAACTCTTTAAGCTGTCAAAGCATTACCTTTTAGCATTGGAATGGATGTTTTTCTTTTAAAAGGTCTCCTAGTATATTTTTTTAATGACTTGGAGCAGAAAAGCTTGTCATTTTCCCTAACACAGTGTGAATAAAATACAAATGTATGGTGGGAATCAGAGATGGGAGGAGCCCAGTAATCTACACCTGCCATGTGTGTCCTAGTGATCAATTTAAAGGGACCTTTGACTTTTCATAGGGAAGTGTGCTATGTTAGAGACAGCTCTGTTGATCTTTTATCCATTCACATGGGAAGGTGTTGGAAGATGAAATTGCATTTTGCATTCACTTAAAAGTTACGCCACAGCCATTAGATAAAAGCAAGAATAATTGCCTGCTCAGTGGGCAGGCTGCTACAGAGGAAGAAGCGCACTCATCAAACAGTTGTGTTTTTCAGCTTTGGCAGATGGAACATCACATTCTTTGGTGAGTTCCTCCACCCTGTAAAATTTAATGATTTGCCCTCCCCGCAGATTGCTGAACAAATTATTGTCCACGATAGCTTGATGTCAATTTGCTTTCGAAAGCCTCTCAACTTTAACTAATAGTTGCAATCCAAATTAACAATAACCAAGGAAGTATGGAAATTATGGGTGCATTCGGGTAATTCACTCCAAACTAAGCTTGTTATCTACATGAAATACAACTGTGGCTCCATGAATAATTCTCAAAAATGTTGAATTTAAAATGAGCACTGGGTAGGATAAACAGTAGTTGAATAATACTTAAACTCCACCATCTGGTATTCTAGTATTTTAATGTGAGCTAAATTTCTTTTATTAGGTGTTTATTTGAGATTCTTTATGGATTCTTTCCTTCTGCAGAGGGAGCTCCATAAATTGGGGAGGAGTAAGAGTTATGATCCAGGATGGTTTTCTTTTATAGTCATTCTCTTAAAGAGAAACACAAGTTTCAGAATCTCAGCCATTTTCCCAAAGGAACAACTGCAGAAGTCCTAAAATAATTTGTTTTAATTCATAGCACTTACTTATAAGATACCACAAGATCAGTGGGTGTGGAGGGAGGGAAACAGTTCCTCAGGTGGTAGGAGAAAAAAGAGTATATGCTACAGATTGATGATAGGAAACAGACAAAATGATTAACAGTAGGAGACAGGGCAGGACCAAAACATAATAACAAATATATAGCAATGGTCTTTGAGAGAAAAATAAAAGACTAAAATAAAGAATTTTTGAAACATGAAATGGGTATCATGAAAGGAAGATTGAATGGGCTCATCATGATGGAAAAAAAAAATCATGTTATTTCCCCAAAACTTTTATACTAGGCTATTCCAGTGACTTAATGTGCAATATGCAAGAGAATTATTTTTCTTCTTCCTGATGTGAGAAAGGCAATATAAAGTTACATGGAGGAAGCAGGAGACAGTGATAATGACATTTACATAGCTCCTTACTGTTTACCAAAATACCTTTATACACATTACCTGCTTTCATAGTTACAATGCTCTGTGTACGCTATCATCTCCATTCTCCATATCGCTAACAAGCTAGGCTAAAGAGTAACAGTACCTTGAGTTCAGTCTTATTTTTCAAAACTCTCGAATTGTTGACAAGGAATTTCTGGGCATGTTCCAAGCAAAACTACAATTTGCTTGAAATGCATCTTCCTCCTCAGTCCAAATTTAGTTCTTATTTAATTACACGGTACCACCAACAGAAATCTGGCTCTGCCACCGACTGGCATATACGCCTGGGAGTAGTCCCTACCTTCTTGAAGCAGTAGTTTCCTGAACTAACATTGATAGAGCACTTACAGTTTTACAAAGCACTTTGCATCCATCACCTCATTTCCTATTCATAGCAATTGTGTAAGGAAAACATGTCTATTTTTTTAATAGAGTACATTTAAATTTCGTGTTGATAAATGGCCCAAGATCACACTGACAGTAAATGTTGGATGCAGGTTTCCATTCAAGACCTCTAAGCCACCACCTTATCACGAAATGTCAAAATCTCAGTTTGGGTTACATACCATCTAAGATTTCCTCCAGTTCTATCTGGGCTGACTTTAAAGACTGAGAGACTCTAGAGTTATTTGCATCTATAGTATTTTACTAATAAATTGTATAATATTTGGAATAAAAAATAAAATTAAAATCTAGTTATGAAAGTACTTTCTGTCATTTCCTTTCTACAAGTGGGGTGTAAAGAACAAAAAATAATGAAAACCTCTCTCCATCCTCAAAAAGTGCATCCTCTGGTTTGGGCATAATCTATAAACATCCACTGCCAGAAAAGCACCACAGACAAAGTGTTCTGAGAGTCAGAGTAGAGAGGGGGCTTTAAGCTTTAAACCGCAGGATCGGTTTAAACACCTAGAGACTGGAGCAAGGAAACAGAAGAATGATAACCCAGAAAAATCTTGTCTGCTATCTACCTTATTAGCATGTCTCTTTTCTACCAAAAAAGACAATGTCTTTTTTCTTGTAAATAATAACATTATTGTTATCTTTTTTAAAATTTTATTTATTTTGAGAGAAAGAGCATGAGCAGGGGAGGGGCAGAGAGAGAGAGAGAGAGAGAGAGAATCCCAAGCATTCTCCGTGCTGTCAGCGCAGAGCCTGACACGGCCCCCAAACTCACAAACTGAGCCATGACCTAATCTGAAATCAAGAGTTGGATGCTTAACCTACTGAGCCACCCAGGCGCCCCGTATTGTTATCTTTATTGTTATTCATTATCATTGTAGCCCTCCTAGTAAAATAGTTAAGCAATATTTATTCAGTACCTGAAATATGATTAATATGTATACTCAAATCCAGAGAATTACAAATCTAAGAAAGCGTGCAAATTTTAGGCACCACCTTCACTTTTGTCTTCAAAGTGATCTTTCTTTTTTGTTGTTGTTGTGTCTTTATCAAGAGCTGCCAAAAAGTCATTCAAGTGACCAGTTCAAATTTTTCTTCCTCTGTGTCTAATTTCCCAAAATACTAAAGTAAAACACTGGAATCAATGAAATACAAAAGGACAGAATGGAAAAAGAACAGAAACAGGACTAAGGCAATTATCCCTGAATGATTGACGTCTGACAAACTTCTCTATTACCCGTAATTGTTCAGTGTTATTTAGTTGTATCCTATGCCATTATCCCAAAGCCAAAATAACATCCACTTATACTTGTAACAGTGCACATTGTACAGATTCTTCTCCATGAAACAAGTAAGATGAATGTCAGAGCAGGCCTGGGAAGATATTGAAAACAAAGAACTCAATAGTGGATCACTCTGGCAGCAGATTAAATAAGTAATACATGAGCATCAATTCCAAACACTG
Source organism: Acinonyx jubatus (assembly GCF_027475565.1). Taxonomy (NCBI): domain Eukaryota; kingdom Metazoa; phylum Chordata; class Mammalia; order Carnivora; family Felidae; genus Acinonyx; species Acinonyx jubatus. The sequence continues at coordinate 167,171,311 of NC_069380.1, read as the reverse complement.
GTTCCATTTAAATTTCAGCACTGCATCAAATATCAGGCAACTGTGTAAGATGAAGCAGGACCAAAGCAAGAAGGAAATTATAATAATGTAGCTTGCAGTACAACTTCATTTCAAATAACATCTTTCATATAAACTGATATCCAAAGTGCTTTACTGAATAAAATAGTACAAGAAAGTGGACAGCATGTGGTATAAATTACAGAAAACAGTGGTGCAAAGATATTATATGTGGAGCAAATTATTCTATCATAAAGCCAATAGCAGTGGGAGAGAGCATGAAGAAGTATAGCAAAGTGTGTAATTTTAAATGAGGTGTAAGAAATTTGGACATTGATAAGAAAACCATTTTTCTCCCCACTTATTTTTTTTAATGAAGCACTTACCATTCTCTTTTAGTAGAATGTGTTAAGCTGTGGTATTGATAAAGGTGAATTCTAGGATGCTTTGTTGAATATTGCAAGCAATCAGAAAGAATGAGGGGTTCTGTGTGAGGAATGAAACGTCTTCCAAAATATGTTGCATAGCTTGAAGTGGCACCTCTACAGGTGGAAACTTCCTCTTCCAGTATTTACAGCATGGTAGTTTAGAACATGGGCAATGACATCAGACCGATCAATCAGACCCACTTAAGAGCTGGATGGTCCTGGACAATGTAGAACCTTTCTTTGCCACAGTTTCCTCATGTCTAAAATGAGAATTACAATAATATGAAACAAGATGTCATAAGGATTAATAACAAAATGTATATGAAATGTTTAGCAGAGGGGCAGTAGTGCAGCCATTTAAAATGTTAGCTATGCTAAATATTAGGTATGAAAAGGAGGTCTGAGTCCTCATTGGCATTCCAGAACCACCAGTGAGAACCTCTAGATTTGTCAAAGGCCAATGGCGTTCAGATAAAGTAGTCAGGATTCACCTCAGAGCACTGCCCACTAAGGTGAGCCACTTGCACACCTGCCTCCAGAGATGCTACTGTCAAGGATAGATGCTCAAGGGTATGAATCTCTGAGGTCACATGACTTTGGGTTTGCAATCAAGAAGATAAAACAACAGAAAACTGACACTCCTTAAAATCTGCCAGAAGATCCAGGGTAGGCCTTTGGTTAAGAGGTTCATAAGGGAGGGGTGCCTGGGTGGCTCTCTTGGTTAAGCGGCCAACTTCAGCTCAGGTCACGATTTCGCGGCTCATGAGTTCGATAGTGTGTTCGGCCCTGTGCTAACAGCTCAGAGCCTGGAGCCTGCTTCTGATTCTGTGTCTCCCTCTCTCTCTCTCTCTGTTCCTCCCCAGCTGGCACTCTGTCTCTGCCTCTCTCAAAAATAAATAAATGTTAAAAAAAAATTTTAAAACAGAGGTTCATAAGGGAAGTTAGGGTACATAAGTTCATCCATTATCACAAGCAAGTATGGAGGCCTTGCTGTAGAACCACTGCTTCTCCATGCTTCTATGGACTTCCTAAATTATGCTCTGCTCTGTGGCCTTGTGGGTTCCTGTCAGATGATTTCCATGCATGTCCTCCCTGTAGGAGCCTACAGCGTCCATCATTCCTCTGGTATTAGTTAACTATCGTTGTGTAACAAATTACCCCAAAATTTAGCACTTTACGACAACAAACATTTATGATCCCACAATTTCTGAGGGCTAAGAATCCAGGAGTAGCTTAGCTTTGTGGTTCTTGCCCAAGGTCTCTCAAGAGGTCTTTACAAAGTCAAGCTGCTAAGTAAGGATGCAGAATCATTTCCAAGCTCATTCATGTGCCTATCAGCAGATTTCAGTTCCTCACCATGTGTATCTTTTCAAAGGACTGCTCATGATGCATGAGCCGGTTTTTCCCAAAGTAAGGATCCAAGAAAGCTGGAGAGACCAAGGGAGAAGCTACATTGACTTCTATAATCTAATCTTCAAAGTGACATGTTGTTACTTCTGCCCCGTTTTATTGGTCACCCAGACCAACCCTTGTACAATGTGGCAAGGGTGTGAATAGTAGGAGGAAGGGAGCCCTGGGCCCATCTGGGAGGCTGGATGCCACATCCCCTTGTGGGTAGCTCTTCTTCAGCCCTCGCCACTCCTGGGCATGCTTAGCCTGTTGATGAGTATGATCCAGTTTGTCTCTCATTTTCTGTTCCTTCCAAGCTAAACTATCACGGACTACTGAATGATGCTCAAGTTTTCCTTTCTCAAAGCACAAGCCAAAACATTTATCCCATTACATATGCTAAAGTACTTAAAGGCTTTTATCTGTCGTTCTTCCAAGTAAACCTGAATATATTTATTGAATAGCATTAGCTACTAGAGCTCAAGGATCAGATATCTGTAACTGATGATGCGGCACCTAACATCCTCATTTGTTTGAGACTCTAAATAATTATGATTATCATCAATAGATGATAATGCTTTGATGGTAATGCTTGCCTTAAACTATCTTTTCTCTGAGTCTTTGCTCTCCATTCATTCTCCATTCATTCAGAATATCTTTCTCTGGTCCATTCCCCAGGTGTTCATATTCTCTCATTTCAGTGAAAGCTCCTTCAGGGACCCTCCTCTGATCCTTCATTTCTCACTTCTCCGAGCTGCATTTTCATTTCATTTCATTTGTAGATCTCTTTTTCTGTTGTTTTCCCATTAGAGAGTTCATATAGCAGAACTCTGTAATGGGGTAGTCCTGGAAGCCAGTCTGTTAGATATGAGGCATGGTGAGGCACAGGTGAAGAAATCATCAAAGTTTTTTTTTTAAGTTCATTTATTTTGAGACAAAGAACAGGGAGGGTGGGCAGAGAGAGAGGGAGAGACAGAGAGGATCCCAAGCAAGCTCTGCACTAACAGTGCAGAGCTTAAAGCAGGGCTCAAACCCAGCAACGACAAGATCATAACCTGAGTTGAAACCAAGAGTCGGTCGCTTAACCTAGTGAGCCACCCAGGCGCCCCGTCAATCACAAATTTAAAAAAATACTGCCAGCTTCTCAACAGTCATGGAAGGGTTCATCCCTAGGCTCCTAGGATAACATGTTTCTCTTCTTGGAACAAGGGTGTGTTTACCTTCCTGCAGGTCCCTGATTATCAATAGACAGCATGACCTTTAAAAGCTGTTTGCTCAGTGACCTTATGGACTCTCAATCCAAACTTGGCTTCACTGAGGGCAGTTTAGCAATTGCCCTAGAGGCAATGGAGTGGGACTGACCCCCGTTTGCTCAGCCTTTACTAGCTCAGCGCTTCTCAGGGGCTGAAATCCTGAACCTTTCTGCTTCTGTGGATGGCTTATTCTTGTCTGTCTTTTTACTACAAAAACAATGTAGCAGTTTTCAAGAACTTTTGAAAAAGAAAAAACAAACTACTGGGAAAAACGAAACTCCAAAAATCCCAGTACCCAACTGCATAGAAAAGAGTCTGTGAGTCTGAGCCTATGTATTCTACGTGTTTGGTAAATGGGTTCAAATTTCCTGACCCCTTTACCTTGTCCAATTAAAACCATTGTGCAGGGGCGCCTCGGTGGCGCAGTCGGTTAAGCGTCCGACTTCAGCCAGGTCACGAGTTGGAGCTCTGCGTCAGGCTCTGGGCTGATGGCTCGGAGCCTGGAGCCTGTTTCCGATTCTGTGTCTCCCTCTCTCTCTGCCCCTCCCCCATTCATGCTCTGTCTCTCTCTGTCCCAAAAATAAATAAAAAACGTTGAAAAAAAAATTAAAAAACAAACAAAAAAACCATTGTGCATACACACCCATACACATACACACTCAATCTTTTTTTTTTTTCTTTTTTTCTTTTCAGGTGTGTTCCCTGACTCTCTTAGCTTCCTGGACACAAAAGCAAGTGGCATGTGACATACGCTTTCTTCCAAGCCATTGTCCATGTTTATATAATGTTTCACAACGTTGCATCACAGTGTGTATACAATTTTCTGCTCTTCTTTTGGCATTTAGCATGAGACCAAAAGCAATTTATCTCCATGTTGCTGCATAGGCTTCATAATTCAGCATAGGGAGTTTTGGTCTCACAGACCTGGAAACAGGTACCACCTCTGTCATTTAGGAGTTGTATTACCCTGGATAATTAATTAACCTCTCTGGGAATCACTTGGTCTCTAAAATAGGGTTAACAATATCTGCCTCATGCTGTCAGGATTAATAAATGAGTTACAGGACGCAAAGTCTTGGTGCCGGCCTATCCTAACTGTCCAATAAATTTTAGCTAAAAATAACCTTCATAAAATATAATGTTTATGTGGTATAGTATTCCAAGTGGAAAGTGGAAAGCAGAAATTATTTTTGAGATAGAACCACTCTAACATATGATGAAATACTAACTATGCACCCAAATCTCTTTAAATTCCAATTTTAGAGGCGCCTGGGTGGCGCAGTCGGTTAAGCGTCCGACTTCAACCAGGTCACGATCTCGCGGTCCGGGAGTTCGAGCCCCGCGACGGGCTCTGGGCTGATGGCTCGGAGCCTGGAGCCTGTTTCCGATTCTGTGTCTCCCTCTCTCTCTGCCCCTCCCCCGTTCATGCTCTGTCTCTCTCTGTCCCAAAAATAAATAAACGTTGAAAAAAAAATTTTTTTTAATAAATTCCAATTTTACATTTTACGGTATAAATGTATATCACATCATTATGTTGTACACCTTAAACTTACACAATGTTTTATGCCAAATATATCTTAAATTTTTTTAATGTTTACTTTTTATTTTATTTCTGAGGGAGAGAGAGAGGGACAGAGACAGAGCATGAGCAGGACTGGGGCAGAGAGAGAGGGAGACACAGAATCCGAAGCAGGCTCCAGGCTCTGAGCTGTCAGCACAGAGAGCTCTATGCAGGGCTCGAACACACGAACTGCAAGATCATGACCCGCGTTGGAGTCGGGCGCTTAACTGACTGAGCCGCCCAGGCACTCCTATGCCAAATATATCTTAATAAAGTTGGGGGGAAAATTCTAATTTCAGCCACTTGAATCTGATGCTTATCTACCGTTGAGTGCAGTGGTTTCTCTAATTACAGCCCTGGCATGTGAGAATGTACTTTGCTTGATTCCCCCAGTGTCCTTTTCTTCCTTCATCCTGGATACACATTGCTCCTAATGAAAATATTCGCCTGCTGATGTTTATGTTTACACTGAAGATTTTCATGGGCTGATCCCCAGGTTTTTCATGTGATAGTCAACACTGCATGCAATATGAAGTAGAATTTCAGGATGTTTGCATAACAGGGAAATAAGTGGTTAAGCACCCAGTAAATGAATAGAGGTTTTGAGAATATCAAATGTGTGTTAATGAGGAAGTTGTCAACTTCACAGGTTCTGTTTGAATCCTTGGAACCAAGGCAACAGGAAGAATGAATTCTGCTGATCACCACAAAGAGAAAGAAGAGGCTTTGGCCAGAAAGTTCTTTTTTTAGTTACCAAAGCTCTGTAAGTAAATAAATAAATAGCACTGATTTACATTTAAAAATTTCTTATTAAGGGGCACCTGCATGGCTTAGTCTGTTGAGCATCCCACTTCAGCTCGGATCATGATATCACAGTTCCTGAGTTAGAGCCCCATGTCTGGCTCTGCACTGACAGGTCAGAGCCTGGAGCCTGTTTCAGATTCTGTGTCTCCCTCTTTCTCTGCCCCTCCCCCATTCGTACTCTGTCTCTGTCTGTCTGTCTCTCTCAAAAATAAATAAACATTAAAAGAATTTTATTAGTATCTATAAATGTGGTTGGTCTTGGTAGTTATTAAACAACGAACAGTGAAATTTTACTAGGGTTGGGCTTTGTTTTGTTTTGTTTTGCTTCGAGGAGGGAGAGAGTATTATGGTTGGGCAAAGTGCTTAACTGCAATCTACAGAATCCATGTTTGCAAATTTGAGCAGAAAAGGAATTGATGCAAAGATATTAGACTGTTCACAGAATATCTGGTGGGGCCAGAGAATCCAACAGTAAACCTGAACATCCATGAGCAATGGTCAAGCACTTCTTTTTTGGCAGAAACACCCCTGACACTTGGCATTTATGGTGCTCAGAACTGGTTCCAGAAGCACTGCCACTCCCTGTCACCAAGAACTGGATCCCTCTACCACCTGGACTGCCCCCAAACCTAGGTGTATCTTTCCTCTGTGCTCTCTCCAGAGATGTCTCCCAAGGATAGTCTGGTTAGAGGAAGCGAGGCCAAATGCCTGCCCCCTACTTGAGGGAGTCTGAGACTGCAAGTTTTTTTCCTTCCTCTTTGGGAAAGTGAGACATAATGTGGGGAATTATCACAATGGAAGAAGAGTGCTCAAACCTGTCAAGTAGCTCAAGTGATGAATGCACATTACAAGGTTAATCGTTTTGAGTGTTCTGTCTACAGTGATAGTGGATTTCTGTCCCTGAGGTGAAATTTCTTGCTGCCAATTTCTCACCTCTCTGGAGACGGACTCCACATTCTTCAGATGCCAAAAGTTTTCAAACCCTTTGCTGCCTCAAAGAAAATTTGCCATTCTTGCAATATGTATCCCTGCTTCCTCCGTTTCTCCCCTTACCAGCATACCCAGTGTTAGCATGGGTATTGAGAAGATAAAAATAAAACTGATAAAAGTGTGTGTGTTTGTGTGTGTGTGTGTGTGTGTGTGTGTGTGTGTGTGTGTACTAGGTACCATGGAGGAATTCATGACCTCACCTCTGGTTTATAACAAAAGTGAAAAGGGTACATTGTTTCTTAGAAATTTGATTGCATACAAGGGAAATAGGATGGATGATTAAGATAATTAGAAAATGCCTTGTAATGCAAAAATATATATACATAATTTCACCATTATTAGGCATGCTGTCCTAAGACAAAATGCTAATTACTGACTCTAATTGGAAATATAATGATTAAAATGGTCAATGTTTCCAAATAATAACTGTAGAGTAGTTAGGTGGGAAGAAAACAAAACTGTTTTTCAGTGGTGTATTTAGAAACCTTATCAATCTTTGACATTCATAGCTAAAAATGGACTTAATCTGTTTTGTTAAATACTTGTAAGCCAAATAATTAATGTATGAAGAGAATTAGTTAAAATGTGGCAAGGTAATCACAAACCAGGTTTAAATAACTGATTTTACTAATGATGAGTTTTTCACTGAATAATCTGTATGCATTGGAAATTTTCTCTAATACTATTTAATGTATTTCACAATACCTTTTAAAATTATGAATATAGTATGCTCATTGGAAAAAATTTGGAAATACAGATAAGCAAAGAAAGGAAGACAAGAAATTTTAACATCTCTTGTGTATTATTAGTCTTCTTGAGCTGCCATAACAAACTACCACAGACTGGGTGGCTTAAACAACAGAAATTTATTTTTGTGGGACTTCTGGAAGCCAGAAGTCCCATATCGAGGTGCTGGCCAACATGGTTCCTGGTCAGACCTCTCTTCCTGGTTTAGATGGCTGCCTTCTTCTCACAATGTCCTCACATGATGGAGAGATAACAGACTTTCTGTTGTCTCTTCTTATAAGGGCACTAATCCCATAATGACCTCATCTGACTCCAATTACTTCCCAAACACCCTATCTCCAAATACCATCACATTGGCGGGTAGGGCTTCAACATATATATTTTGGGAGAACACAAACATTTAGCCCATAACATCACAACTCAAAATATAAACACTGTTGAATTTTAATTCTGTTTTTTGCATAAGAACAAAAACAAATATTACAAATAAATGAAAATACACTGATTTGTAATGCACTCTCTACTTTTCATTTAGTATATTCTGAGAATAACTTCCCTTTTAATTATGTAATTACACAATTAAGTATGTAAAAATACTTTAAGTGTCTTTATTATTCTGTAGCATTAGAGTTAATAATAGCATAGAATTCTACTGTAAGTATATACTCTAAAAATTAGTTTCCCAATCGGCCTACTAATGGACATTTATTTTTTTATAATTTTTAAATATTTTAAATAGTGCTATAAAGATATTCTTGTAATCATTTCTTTGCTACATGCCTATAATTATGAGTAGTGGAATTTCTGGGGCAAAGGCTGTGCATATTTTAATGCTTTTGATACCATTGCCAAATTTCCCTTGAGAAAGTTTGCTCCAAGTGTATATTCTCAACTAGTAATATAATAAAGCCTATTCTTGATGTCTTCATCATTAACCTACATTAATGCAGGACATCATCAATTTTAAATTTTTACCAAAGATATGCCACTGTTGTTTTAATTGTTGTTATTATTCTATAGAAGTTTTCAATCATTCTTACTCTTAGAGGTTCCGTCTATCCTTAGAAAGGTCTTCCCTACTTCAAAATTAAATAATCATTCATATTGCACTTTTAAAACCTTTTTGTGTGCATAACATTTTAAATACATCTTGAGTTTATTTTAGAGTTAAATATACATTTTTCAAGTGATTAGCAAGTTGTCCCAATATTTTTTGAAATTGAGCACATTTATGCCTAAAATTTTGTTATTATCTGCACAAAGAAAAAATTCTAATTAGTAAAATATAAAACTAAGCCTAATTTTAAAGGGTCCTTATCTATAAGTTAGTTCTCGCGGGAAAGACTGTGAGGATCCTATAAAGGTCATATGGATTGACTTTGGCCAGCTGTTGATATTATTTTTAAAACATTCTGTGAACATGACTTATGATAACTCCTTGAATAACAATCCTGAAAATTAAATCTCTACATACACAATCTGCTTCCAACATGGGAGGTTGTACATAATTTTCTCTATAAGCATGCCTCATTCTAATCTTGAGGTCAACAACGCTTACGACAACACACATAATTAATTTTGATGTGTCAAATTAATCCTTGCTGTTTCTTGACATTTCCAACAAGGATATTGATTACTATCATGATATTTTAAACACAAATATCCAATAAAACCTGAAAGTACATTTGCCAATTCATTTAGCACTTCAAACTACCACTAGATGGAGTCATTAAGTCTTTACCAAATTGGATCTAATATAATGTAATGATCTTAAGGCAACAGATCTGCAATGTTTTAGTCAGCACTCCTATGCAGGTAATTTTTTTTTTCCTATACAGGTAATTAATTCATCTTTAGACAACCATGACTTTAGCTGAATTGTAATGAATGTCAAATTTATTTAGTAAAACTTAGTGCTAATAAGCATTACAACTTGGCCTTAAAAGTTTCTTCTCAAGATGAGCATGCAAAAATTAATAGTATTACTGTATATACACTCATAATAACCATTTGGAAAACATAATATAAGCTATTATACCATTCACAATAAATACAAAATATATAAAGTACTCAGGAATAACTCTAACAAAAGATATACAAAACCTTTTTATAGAAAATTGTCAAACATTATTAAACAGAATTAAAAAGTCCTGAAAAAAATGAAGAGATATACAATGTTCATGGATGGAAAGACTAAATAATATACCAATGTTAGTTTCTCCAAATTAGTCTACATATTAAATATAATTCCAACCAAAATATCAATCCAATTGCTTGTGTAAGTTAATAAGTGGATATTAAACCCATATATAATAATCCATATATAACTCATATATATAACACATGATTTAAAATAGAATTTTATGAAGAAGAAGAACAGTGTGGAGGTAGGGGATGCATACCTTATATGACCAATGAAATGAAGTAGAAATCCAAGAAAAAAATCCATGGTGGCATCCCCAAAATCAAAGACAGAGTTGGTTATTCATGTGAGAAAACACTAAATTTAAATAAAATTAAGTATTTATCTCACGTGAGCCAAAAATAAATTTCAGGACAACTAAGGACGTACATATTTTCAACCATACCTTTAAAACTGTAAGAAGAAAATGTAGTGTGTGTGTGTGTGTGTGTGTGTGTGTGTGCGCGCGCGTGTGTGTGTGTTATCTCAGGATAGGGAAGAATTTCTCAAATAAGACACCAAAGCACACAACAAAAATTGATAAATTTTCCCATATTAACGTTTGTGTTTCAAAATATCACAAGGAGAAAAGACAATACTTGGACCAAGTTATTTGCAATACATATACAAATATATATGTGCTTCTTACAGGTAAATTTTTTAAAATAAATAATCTAATATAAAAATGGACAATCCCTTTACAGTACAGGAAACCTAAATGGCCAATAAAGATAGGAAAAGATGTTTTAAGTTCACTATTATTAAAGGAATGCAACTTAAAACTACAGAAAGTCACCTGTCACACTAATGAAAATTTAAAACTCTGCTAACTCTAAATTTTGTGATAATGGGTAGAAACTGGAACTCCTGTACACTACTGGTAGAATGTAACTTGTCATCATTCTCTAGGGCAGCTTCTCAATATTAAGTAAGATTCAACATGCTCATACTCTACAACACAGCAATTCCACTTCTAGGTATATTATAGAGGCAACATCTTTCATAACAACAAAGATTTGGAATCAACCTAAATGTTCTAAAATAGTTTAGTGGGTAAGTAAGTTTGGTTTTTATAGTGTTGCATTATTTTACAATTGATATAAAATTTAAAAAGCATTACAAGTTGTTTATGGATATTTGTTTATCAAATTATAAAGAAATTTTTGGAAATAAGTATCAAGTTCATGATCATGTTATTTCATGGGAAGAAAAGACACAGGAAACTTCAACTGCTTGACTTCTTTTATAAAACAATAAATCTAAAACAAAAATGTTGGTAAACTTAAGTAGAAAGTATATGAGTATTCATTGTATATTTAAAATATGTCATAACTTGAAAAAAACTTTTTTACTCCAAGGGTGCCTGGGTGGCTCATTTGGTTAAGCATGTGACTCTGGTTCAGGTCATGATCTCACGGTTCATGAGTTCGAGCCCCGCGTTGGTCTCTGTGCTGACAGCTCAGAGGCTGGAACCTGCTTTGGGTTCTGTCTCCCTCTCTCTCTGCCCCTCCGCCACTGGCACATGCTCTCTCTCTCTCTCAAAAATAAATAAACATTTTTAAAAATTTTAAAAAAACCTTTTTACTCCAACATTCAAATTTTGCTTTTAAAGAAATAAAAGCATTCTGACATGTCAGTTCATCTATTCCTTCCGGCCTTACAGTTTTATAGTCATTTTTGCAATATTATCTTATTTTTGTGTTTAGGGAGTAATATCAATAAAAAATAGCAAAGTGGGTTCTGTTTATTGTTTGATCTTAAAATTTTTGTTTTAGTAAATAATCTCTATGCCCAACGCACAGCTCAAATTCATGACCCGAGATCAAGAGTCACGTGCCCTACTGCCTGGAACCAACCAGGTGCCCTTTTTTTGTCTTTTAAAGTGATTACTTCTAGTGCTTTCTCACAAAAATTAGAATTTTTATTTTAGTTTTTCTTTTTGAGAAGTAGTGGTATTACTTTCTATTTTTAGAGTCATGTAGACTATTAAAATCATTTTACCAGAACCCTATAATATCATTGGTAGAGTTTTAAAAAATGTATTTTCCATTCTTTGTTTGGCTATCAGAGCCCTCATCTTGCAGCTTCCCTAAGCCAGCCAAGAAAAAGAAATTATATTCATACCCTTTGTGCAAGAAAGATACAGTTCTGCTGACCAGATTCCTCTATCTCACGCTTCTTTCTCTTTCATATCCACTACATGCCATTTTATGTAATAAATTTCAGCCTCCAACTTACAAATAATCATATTAAATTATACACTGAATAAAAAGGAAGAAAATCATAGCCATAGCTCTCCAGGAACCTGGATCGAATGGCAAGAGCTACTTCTCCCGTGCTGTTATAAGTCTCCACCAAACAAAATTAATTTGCAAGACACTTTTCTACTTTCAGTTTCCCATAAATTGTACCCCAGTTAAGTTACCTGAAGTAATGGGAGGGAAATTTTAGTGATTCATTTATATTTTATGAGAAACTAGACTGACATTTTTATCCCTCCCTACATATCTTCACCCTAAATCAACTGTCCGCTATGTCATTGTTCTTTAACATCATAGAATTCACATGCTTTTTTTAAATCTGATGTGGGGAAAATTTCAAAATATAAATGCCAACTTTGTTCCTCATCTCGAAAGTTTGCAAGAAAAGGAGGAAATATGAAAATCACTAAGGGAGAAAGTGCTTGTGTGGAAGAAGTAACATTTTCCTTTCCTTTAAAAACATTGCTTTTAGGGAATATTCACCTGCTGGAGTATTACATGGATGTCAATCGTTCAACTGTGGCTGAGGTTTACAAGAATAGGAGATGGATGTCACAACTTCTGGTTTATATGGTATGCTAAGTAAGGGTCAACTCTGGGTCAAATTTTCCAGTTGGATATATTCTCAGAGTTGCCCATGGAATTGATTATTTATAATCTTTTTCTGATTAGTGTAGAAAATTTGGAAAACATAGTTAGGTTATGATGTTTTCACTTAGCCTTGCATTGTAAACACAACATCTTAAATAAGAATAAGTCTTTAAAAGTTTTAAAGTTTTCAGATTTGAAACTAACCCAAATGGAAATAAAATTTTAATAAAATGAATAAGTATGCCCCAGTCATGTTTTACTGGAATAGTTGGATGTACTTGAAGATACTTCTCAAAAATAACATTCTATTATGTTTGGAAGTATTAAATAGTCTCAGTGCAGTTCAGCAATCATTTATTGGGAATTCACTGAGAGCCAAATTGTTCTTGCTCTTCCTGTCCCCTCTAGTTCTTTTTGTCACAGAACTGAGAAAAATAATTAGCCCCCTATAGAGTCATAAACAAAGATCAGTTAGGGAGCAATATATTAAATTCCATTTGGTGCTGTTTCCCAAGTTCCATTAGAATCATTATTTGTCTTGCACACTAATCCAGTGACTGGTTGTGAGGTGCATTTCAGTGTTTGCGCAAATGCTTATTTGTTTCATTTCCAATTCCTGGAACAGTACAGGCAGTCCTCGTTTATGTACACAGTGCATTTCTGGAAACCACAACATATAGGGATCTTTTGTAACACAGATCATTTCCCCCTTAAGACTAGTGTCATAAGAGTCATAGTCCTAAATAAGGGACACAAAAACAAATAAACTGTAGCTATTTTCAGCTAACTAACCGTAAAAGCAAAGATTCAACAATGAGATACATCCATAATAATTTGAACAGAGAAAACCATAATTCATATCTTATAAAATGAACATGGGGCTTCCATATACTTTGATTATACAGTAGACAATGTACCTACAGCACATTAAAAAATGAAATTCAGCTATCATAGACTGATCACAAATGAATTTAATAAATTCAATTAGCATTAATTTTCTCTTCCTTTCTAGAAATTCAAAAGGGAGGAAAACTTGTTTTGACTGGCCTAAATCTTAAAAAAATTAAAAATAAACAAGGAATCTACAAATGTGTCTCCACTTTTTTTTCTTTATAAATATCTATATACAGTTATTGAAAACCCCTCCACAGAGTAGAAGGGAGAATTTAGTGAGTGATTTTAAAGATGATTATAAGAAAAAAGATGATAATGGCAATGGTAGGGACCTCCTTTCCCTTTAACGTCTCCCAGTGCCTCAGCATATTCAAAGCTACCTTTGTGGCTGTTCTGAGGTCACCACATTGCTGCAGGTGTCTCATACCATCTCCTTCCTGATCCACTGGCACAGCCAATGCAGATTTCAGACTTGGATAAGGACAGGACATGGTAGATTAAAAATGTCTTCAAATTCTTTGCTACTCTTTCCATAGACTCTTCTCCCTTGCCTTGAATCTCAGTGGTCTTAGTGACTTACTAGATCAATGTGGCAAAAGTAGCATTCTGACACTCATGAGGCTAGGTCATAAGAAGTCTTGCAGCGTTTTTTCTAGGCCCCTTAGAGGACTCTTTTTTGTTAGTCAGCTTCTGTGCTGTGAAGAAGCCCAAGAAACCCTGTGAAGAGGTCCACATGGAGAGGAACAGAGGCCCCTAAACAACAGCTAAGCTCCCAGTCTCCAAAGTGTGCTATATTGCAAGAATGAACTGTCTTCCACCATACCACCTGATACCATGTGGAGCAGAGAAGAGCAGTCCCTGCTGAGTCTTACCCAAATTGCACATTTATGAGCAATTAACAGAATAGAAGTAAATGATTGTTGTGGGTTGAAGCCACAACACAATTGTAGGGCGGTTTGTTATGCAGCAATAGATAACTGGAAGGGGGCGAAAGAGAAGAAAACTTTAATGTTTCATGCCTGGATGAACAAAAGGATAATACTGTTTCCAGGAGAGAAGTCAATGGAAAACAGTGAAGGTAGAACATTTGACTGGAATAGTATGGAAAACTTGGGTGTATGAAGGGTATTGCTGAGGATCAGTGAGAAATATAGTTAGGATTTAGTATTGTTTACTTTATTATCCATAGTAGCATATCAGCCTCTATAACATCCAATTAAATCTAATGTGAATTGCAAGTTTATTTAAAAGTATACATGACAGGAAGGGGAAGCTTTTCAGAAAATAATACTGGACCATTAAGTAATTTGACTGGAGAGTGTATAATTACCTTTTATAAGATATGATTTATGCAAATAATGAATCAGATCAATATCGGTCTTGAATTCTTCCGAGGAAGCAAATTAGCATAAAATTCATGAAATGGCAACATTCGAACTTCTTTAACTTTCTCTTTGTCTCTGACAGGTTTAAGGAGGCTTTCAGATTTTGTACACCTAATTAATGTCCTGCAGATCATATATTGATATATTATCTATAAATAAGTAATATATCTAAAAAGTTTTTGCTGAAATTATCCCTGTAGGTGGTTGCATTTAAATGCTCTACTTGGTCATGCACTGTAACTGTATGAAAATTGTAAGCTTCTTTTTTATCTAAAAGTAGGTAATCATTAAGTAATTTATCACTTTAATCAATAACTTTAGAGATAAACCATTGCTAGAATAATACAAAACTAAACAGTTGGGTAGAACTACAACTTTCACCCTTGCTTATAGCTCATAAGGTCAAATAATTTCCAAGAAATAACCTTCATCAACCCATTCAGTGTGGGAGATTTGCATTCTGCACTCTATCTACTTTGTTAGAGAGGATTATGGCAATGATTTAAAAAAAAAAGACTTCAGTAAATAGACTATAAAGTTGAAATTGGAGTTATTTCTATTTAATCTTTTCACGTGTCAAGAAGTTCTAAGGACATAACTCACAGCATCATTCTAGTGAACTAAGAGTCAATGTATTTTTACAGCACTTAACTTTATGTGGAATGGCTTTCACCTTTTCCAGAATAGGTCGAAATAAGAAAAAATATTGGAATCCCTTTCATCTCCTATCTCATCAACTGTAAATATTTTTTATATGCACATTGCCTGGAACATCTTAGGAAAGAAAGGAGAAATACGGGGAAGGAGGCAGAGAGGGCTCCCTTAGAAACTTGCTTTTGTATTACCTTAAGGTTTAACCTGAGACGTTTGTGCTAAGTCTTTGTGATTTACAAAATGCAAATAGACACTTGTACCTGTAGGATAATATGTCATAGATTGGGAAGGTATAATTTCAACAGAGGAAATCTGGTTTGAAATACTAAGCATGTCTCTTCCCTCATTATCATTAATGCTGTGTGGGTCTGTCGCTTAGATGGCATGACTTTTATTAGGGCTATGTCCTCATAACCATGCCAAAAATTGATGCTGCAGATATGACAGAAAAAGTAATACCATTTACCATTCTGCTAGGTGACTAACATAGCACTGAGCAGAGCTGGGTTTTCACTTATAAAGCTTTAAAGGGCTTGGGTTATACATAAACTGAGTCTATTCTCTGTACTATATAATATCAGATCAGTTGATACCAAGAGTAGTTATAACAAGGATCATGATAACTACCAGTTAGTGAGTGGCCATAAGTACCAGGGTCCCAGGCACTTTGTTGAGCTCCTATTTTGAGGATAGGGAAGTAGAGGTTAAATAACTTTGTAAAGAATGGATTAGGATTTCAACTCTAGACCTTTAGTCTCCAAAATTCCTTCTCTTTCCACAACCCCTACTTTATATTCAAAAACACTATCTTCACTGAAAAATTGTCAAGTAACCATTACCATGAAGAGTATTTGGTATAGAGTACTTGTGAGCTCCCAAATTTATTTAGAGAGAACTACCATTAAAGTTTTCCTATGAAAGTCCAATCATGAGAACTCATTTCTTCTTTCTTTATCAAAGTCAATTAGATTTTTTTTTATAATTTATGTAATTTATGTCCTAAATTTGAGGACTCGAAGAGCAAATGTTGGATCTCAGAATTTCAGGACAGGATTGGTTCATTTCTTCCACGCTTACTATGTGTCAAGCACAGGATTTGACACAGAGGTTATAATAATAATGACATACAGGTAGCCTTGACCTTAATGGGCCCACAGTGATGCCTCTCCTTTAAAGTCCAATGAAACAAAATGCAATAATGTTATTGGGGTAGGGAGAATTTATCAAAGGGAGCAAATGACACTAATCATTTGGAGGCCCTGAAAATTTGGGGGGGGGTCTGAAAATTTTTTGGAGATCTTAAAATTTTTGAACTACAAAATTCAGCACCAGATTATTTTAGGGCAGATAAAAATATTGATCTCTCTCAGGACCGACACTTAGGCCACCCCTTTCAAAATAATCATTCTGTCAAAATACCATTCTGTTATGAATTTCCAGACAGAAACTGAAGCTCACTGATGCACTTTCAGTTCCATCAAAGGAATAGAAAGGAGAAAAATTTAAGAGAAGCTTTGGACATGGTTGGGTACTCTTAGATATGGTTACTACTTACTACATCTTAATTCTGTTTGCAAATATTCTTGATAGTGGATAACAAGGAGAAATTAGGATGTGGTATAGTAAAGCATGTTTCCGCCAGGAGAAGCAGTTCAATCTGTGACCCGTGACGTAGATTTTCTTATCTAGTACTTTTTTGGGAAAACTTTCCTCTGCTACACTTCCATATAACTGTCAAGACATCGTCCTATTTATTCCTCCTGCTCTGTGCTTCTAATTCACGTGTCTCCTTCAAGTTAGGGAAATAGGCTACCCCTAGAGCAAAAATATTACTGACAATGCCAAAGCGAAGACAGTTGTAATGGGAAATACCTTGACACTATTGCAGGTACCGCCAGTGCGGCTGTTTCTGGCTATCAGTTAGGAACTGATAAATTGACATATGTTAGGAAATAGCTTTTGGAGACTCATGTTTCAAAACGTATAAAAGAAAAACAGATGATACTACTTTTTTTTTTCCTTTGGCTTAAACGGGATAACTAGAAAACCACACCAGATGTGTTAAGATGTTTGTCTTTAAAAACATTTTGTTTCCTGAGAAAGAATGAGCTAAAGCAGGAGTGTGAGATGTGCTCCTCAGGGTATACGTTAGTCTTCTTTCATAGACTTTAAGTTTCTATTTTGATTAAAATATTTGACCGAAATTGATGGGCAAAAAGCCAAAACAATGAATTCAATATTTCTATGGTTGCTCTAGATTTTAGAAACTGATGAATTAACTCAGTTCCCCATAAAAATTGGTTAGTGGGAGATCAAAATAGAATCCTGAGGGAAAACACGTCATGGAGAGGCCCAAAATATGTAAAACAATTGAATATGATAACTGAATAAGAATTTAAATGTTAGTTTCATTTGCTTTATTTTTGTCTTAAATAATTCACTGTCACATTGGTAAGGTATTAACACAAGAAAACATACTTAGGTAATTGGCATTTTCTCTGTAGAGATTACAGTTTGACAAGGACATTTGTTGTTTTTGCCTGTTTTGTCATTCTCCTCCTTCAGGTGACAGCACTTTTAATATATATTTGAGGGACCATCCTTTTCTACACTCCATGGAGCTATTTTCCACAACTGACCTGCCAAGTCTCGGGGGGTGAGTATGTGATCTGAGATTGGCCAGTGAGTGAATTCTAACCTCATGGCTACAATGATTGATTCAGCACTGAACACATGACCTAAGTTAGGCAGAAAGACGCATTCTTGGGGCTTTTGGTACGGTCATGAGAAAAACAAGGCCTCTCTGCCTGTTGAAATTCAACTTGTTGGATTTAATCATTGAGCTACTGGAAGATATTTTGCCACCATGAAAGAAGTATATATTCAAAAATTAAGACAACGTAGTGAAAATCAAGGGAATGGAGAGCAAGAGGAAAGAGAGATAAAGAGAAATTGAACAATGATCTTATCTTTAGCTGTGGATCCAACCTATTCTTGAACTTTTAATTAGTTGAGCTAATTCTCCTCATTGCTTAAGCCCAGTTTGGACCAAGTTGCATTCAGTTGCCATCAAGAGAGCATGACAACAACATGAGAAGTCACTTTAGGCTGAGGAGATAAAGGAAGTTTCCATGGAGGAAATACCACTAGGCAGGATCTTGAAGGAAACTAGAATGGAGTAAGCAGAGATGGAGAGAAGGGCATTACTGATGGTGCAGCTGCATGACCCAAGGCATTGGGGTCAATCTGAGAAGGGAAGTTGCCCTAAGGTCACTGAAGCTCAGGATACATGAATGACCCAGGTTGCATCTTGGTCCCAGTCACCCCATCTAGACTCCAAACAGCCCTGTCAACTGCACAGTACTCCATGGTGTGGAATTTACTCTTCTAAAAAGAATGAAGGTGCTTTCATGTGAGGAGACACACAGTCTAGAGAATCTGTGTACACTGGCAATAGAGACATAAGCAGAGGGACCAGCCTATAAAGGTGGGAACCCACATCCACAGTCTGAAACTCCTGGCCCCACCATGATGGAAAACGTGCCTATTATATATTGGTTGCTCAAGGAGAACTATCGAAATCTAGACCCGCTGAGAAAGGTTACCACTGAGGATAACGGCTTTCTAACATTTTTGAGCGCAGTAAGAGATATGTTAGAACACATATGCATATAAAAAAATCAAACAAAAGATCACACAACAGGACTTACCTTTACTACTGGTTACGTACTCTGAAATTTTCTGTTCTGTGTGATTTTCTCTCTTTCTTGAATGCCGGTTGGATTCACTAACTTGATTGCATGGCCCACTTTCAAAATAGCAATTTGAAAAACACGGACCTAAAATAGCTGTCAGGAAGCACCAGCAGATGTCACTGTAGGTGACCACACTAGTGTGACAGCTGCAGCAGGTGACCATAGCAACAGCTGCTCCCTGCCGGGAACCACTGCATCTGCTGCAGTGTGTTTGTTTTTATTTAATTTGTGTATAGATCATATAGTCGTAAGGTCTCACATTTCAAAAATATAAAGGGCACACAGTGAAAACTCTGCTTCCCATTCCTGCCTCTCAGCTACCCTGCTCAGGGGCAAATCAATGTCACTAGTTTCTTCTGTTGTCTTCTAAAGATATCTCCTGCATATACTAGCATAGACACACCCATTCTCTTTTTCCTTCTTTTACACAAAGGAGCATAACACTGTTCTGGACCTTCCCTGTCTCTCCTTAGCATATAGATTCTTGCACCAATACAGAAAACTCCACTCTGTTTATGACTGCATAGTATTCCACTGTACCAAGTACCATTGTTGAACCAGACACCTGCTGACTGTAACTTTAGGTTATTTCTGATATTCTTATCTCACAAACAATGCTGTATTGAAGAACTCTGTTGACTCATCAACTCCCAAATAAAAGAATGTTGATCCTAACATCCTTAGAAATGGAATTCCTGACTCAAAGAGTAGATACATTTGTAAGTTTGATACATATTGTCAAATTGCTTTCCAGAATCTACTAGTCTAGTTTCAACAAGCTTTCACTTGAATGTTCTTAAAAATACTGTTAAGTTTCCTGATCTTTGCCAATTGATAGGTGAATGATATCTCAATATGTTTTTAACTAACATTTCTTTTATTGTGAAAGAGATTGAGCTTTTTCCCAAGAACCAATGGTATATTTCCTGTTACTCTTTTTTTCCACATCCTTTACATCTGCTTTAAAGAGCAACCATGAGCTGTCAAGTAGAAAAGGCACTAGTTCTTGCTTGTCTAAATAGCAAGTAATTGTGTATTTATTGAGCAAAAACTAGACCTTGCAGAGCACTGCACAAAGTACTATGAAGTAGATGAAAAATCTACGCTAACAATGATTAATCTGTGTGGAGCCAACCTAATTATTCCAGCTGCTTTCATAGCCAACACTCTTAAAGTGCAAACAGCCACTAGTCAATTATCAACCACTGTGGCAGATAAAACTATCCATCATCTAAATCCCAATTAGGAACAAATACCACACTAGGTTATGGTAATACAAAATGAACAAGGCAGAATTTGGAGGGAAAAAATAAAACTAAGAGACAAAATTAAAGGTATTTTGTACTGAAAGCTGTTCATGGTACAACAAGGGATAAGGTCAGGAGTGGTCAGTTCTGCTGGGGTGGAAAAGTTGACGAATCAGGGTCCATAATGCGGGGGCTCCTTGATGTCACATCCCTCCCCATCTCACCATCCTTGCTTGAATTCTCAAAACATGTGATTGTCTCCAAAGTTGAATCTTAACTTTGCTCATTTCTTCAAATTAATTGTTCATTTGCCTTACATTGATCACTTATCTTCCTTGTAAGTTGTAACCATCTAAAAAGCAAGGAGTCAGTCTTACTCATGCGAATGCCTGTACAATCTAGGCAATCAGAAGGTATTCCTGAATCGGTAAAATGATGGGTGGAGGGGTGAATACATTCCTTCCAAAAGGCCTTCTCTAGCCATGGTTACCCTACTTACTGCATTATCAGTCAGCCAAAGCCATTCTTCGCAGGTGCAACACCCTGAAGATGTCAAAGCCAGACCCAACATCTACTCGGAAGACACTGAGGAACGTATCTCTCTAGGTATGTCAATTATGGAACAACCACTGACTCTAGAATGCTATCAGGACCCTAGATTATCGAATGGCTGCATCTGTGTCAGGTGGGTTTTAGGATTTTTATAATATCTCAAAGGTTTATTTAATTCATCATTTTGGAAAATGGATTAAGTAAATAGTAAGATGTATACTAAACTGCCAACTTAGGTATAGGGCTATGTATATATAAACCATACAGGATGGTTTATGAGAATAATATGTCTAGTCTAGGTACGGTCTTACTAACTTTAATCTCACTTTACCTGAAAGCTCTATGACTATAATATGCATATACATACATACATTTTTCAAACAATAAATGACTGGTGTGTCTGCTACTGATCTTAAAAGGGGTTACAACCTTGAACCATCAGCGATAAGATCCCTGACTTAGTTCTTCAAGCCTTAAGTTTAAGGACACTTCCAGACTTCTCCCAAATCTCTCTTATCATTCTTCTCTACTTGACTCCAATGGCTATGCTGACCACTGGAATACTTAAACCAATTTGGTCACATGGCTGGCTCGCTCTTGGCTCCTCTGAGAGGAGGAGCCACATAAAGAGCAACCATGAGCTTGCCACATGGCTTGTGGCTTGTGGCTTGTGGCTTATGCTTTAGAACATTGCAAAGATATGTGTTTTCTGTTATTTGTTTTGAGGCTAGGAAGAATGGCTTACAGATGAGAGTTACTTTTTCTGAGTTCTTTTCCTCTTTCATGCAACAATTTCCCTAGCACCCTGGCCCACAGTTATGACTTTGGAACTAAAGGCTGCAGAAATTAAATGAAAATCTTTGTCTTTTTGACTCACTGTTTCTGAGTCAATGGGAGCCATGTTTCTCCTCCTTTCTTAGTTAGCTTTTGTCATCAGTGTTGTTAATAGCAAAATGAGAGAAGAAACCTCTTGTGGAATTTTTAAAAAACTTTATTTTTGTGCTTCTTTCTGTGTGTATTTATTTATTATTATGGCTAAACTAAAACTTTGCATCACTTCCAACACTAAAGTTACTTTTTGGGGATTTCACCTGTTACTTATTTGAGACCATAAAGAGTCTAGGAGCAAAGCTGGAACTTATAAATATCGTACCAATGCTCAGACCTGCCAGGCCAGCTACCATATATAACCCTTATGTTGTACCCAGTAGGTCAACCCACAGACCTCAAATGACAGCTATATGGTGTGTCCCAAGTAACCTGTGTGCCAAGGAAAAGTCTAGGTATGTTAGATATATAGCCTTTGATTCTTTTCTGTACCCAGGATATCTTCACATTAATAAAGCAAACCAACAGCAAATATTTCAACTTTCTCGGACTGCACTTTAAAGTTTGGAAAGGAAAGGAAACTTTTGTTTAAAAAAAAATTCATTCTGGTAGAGTTCAAAATTACCTGAAACTATAAAATGTGGGGACAATTTTGATTCTCATTTTACATTAAAAATGCTCCCAGAAGAGAGAGAATTTTAAGTTATGAAAATACCTCATTTATCTCTGTGACATTTATAGAGTATTTTTATTAGATATAATTTCATTTTTGTTAATGTAGGCTCTCAGCTCCATCAAATGCTTAATGCAGTAAAAGTTTTAAGACCATATTTATTATCAGAGGCATGCATCAGTTTTGATGGTAATATTTTCAAAAGCGAAACTAAAGTCATGATGAGAGATTCTCTCTGCTTAGCAATACTGTAATCTGATACATTCTTACATCTCTGGTTCTTCCTTATTTGCAATAGCCATCCCAAATGAAACAAATGGTAACATTAAATCTTGGAGGCAATAATAAGCCAGGGATGTTCACAAATCCCATGAATTGTGGTCAACTATATGTAAATACATGGTTATGGTAACACTTTCCATCATGAAGAGGAGTCAGAGATGAGTAACAGCTCTAATTTGTTGTCATTCATGGAGGTTCTCTTTTTCCGAGGATATTTGGTTTTAGAAAAAGTACTTTCAAAGGGGCAATGCTTTGAAAGCTTTGAAAGTCCTATTTCATTTTCTCTTCCTGAACACCAGCAAAATAGCATTTTACAACTTTCCTTGTAGTTAGATTGTGGCCCTGTGGCTGATTGTAGTCGGTGATCTGTAAGTGGAGTTAAAGGTGCCTCTGGCACAGAAATCAGGGTCACCTGTTGAGACCGCAGAACCACAGAATGGAAGCTTCCTGAATCCCTCAGTCACTACATAGCTGACAGTATCATTCTTACATTAGAATTGTTATCAACAGGAAACATACCTTTGTTGTGTTAAGTGATAGAGATTCTAGGATTAGTTTGTTACTGTCCTAAATCAACTGGGATAACAAATATTCAATATAAGTACTAGAAAAAATGATTTGACTGGAACTTTACCTTTAAAAAAAAGGTTGAAGATCAGTTCATTTTCTTTTATAGTTAATAAAATATAGATTATGCTGTTATTATAATTATGCTTAAAATAGTGAAGGAATCAAATATTGGGATTTTGACACTTTTTAAAGCGTTTATTTATTTTGAGAGAGAGAGAGAGAGAGAATACGAGCGAGCACACTGCACAGGGGAGGGGCAGAGAGAGAGAAGGAGAGAGAGAATCCCAAGCAGGCTCCGCTCTGTCAGTGCAGAGCTCAATGTGGGGCTCATGACCTAAGCCGAAAACTGTGAGTTCATGACCTGACCTGAAATCAAGTCTGATGCTTAACTGACAGAGCTGCCCAGGCATTTCTTGACATGTTTTTTCTTTAAAATGCTTATTTAAATGTTTCTCTGCTGCACAAACAGCAGACAGCCTGACGTGGGGCTGGAACTAACGAGCTGTGAGATCATGACCTGAGCCAAAATTGATTGCTTAACTGACTAAGCCACCCAGGTGCCCCTTGACATGTTTTTACTTAAAAAAATTTTTTTAATGTTTTTTTTTGTTTTGTTTTTGTTTTTGTTTTTATGAGAGAGCGTGAGCAGGGGAGGGGCAGAGAGAGCAGGAGATACAGAATCCGAAGCAGGCTCCAGGCTCTGAGCTGTCAGCACAGAGCCTGACACAGGGCTCGAACCCATGAACTGTGAGATTATGATCTGAGCTGAATTCAGTCACTTAACCAACTGAACTACCCAGGCGCCCCTTGACATGTTTTTTCTTAAGGACTCATATGTGCCTATTAGGCTTCACAAAATTATTTGAAGATGGAGTATGTCCCTTTATCACCATTTGGAATTACTAAATTGACATATAGTACATGTCCATTTATACATCCTAAGGATTCCTCTTAGGTAAAGGTATGAAATTTAACCATCTGGAGAAAGTCTTACTTTTAGAAAGTTAACTAAGTGTTAGGTCCTTAGAAATCCTTTTGGAAGTTTTAGAAAAGTTTTTACAAAACATAATATTTTATATACTTCTTAAAAAGAATAGGTACTATCATTTTTACTGAACTTTAGGAAATTCCCTAATTCTCAATTTTTATCCAAAAATGTTTTAAAAATTAGAATTTATTTCAGGCTGCTCAACTAAAATCAGTAAAAAACATTCTTCTCTTTAGATACAAATAAACCCAGAAAGGAGGATCTGATGGATTGGGTGACATCCCAAGACTCCACAAGGGTGTTTTGATACAGAAAGTGATATCGACTACAAAAAATTGAATGGAATTTCTGATACCTTTAATTCACAGTAATTACCACCTGTAACTAATACATTAAAAGAAGTTATTCAATAGGCAGTACTAAGAATCCATAATGATAGTATATACCACATAGAAAACAAGAAAAAATCCTTAGCCTACCTGATGGAATTCTTTTGAATACTAACACTTTGAGAAATATTCTTTGGAAAGCAAAAAATTCAATATTTTCCTTACCTCATCTCCCCAAATGTGATGTTGTCTCTTTAAACATTCTTAATTCTTAGACAAACTCCATGAAGAGCATAAAGACTTGATCCCTCATTAGATATATGTAAATCTGATATTTCTGGTACACCTCACAAAGTTTTACAAAAGATTCATTGCACAAATTTCTTAGAAGTGTTGATTAGATCATTTGACCCATTAAACACAATTTTAATTTCACAGGAAAATTTTGGAAGTTTGTATATTTTGCTAATTTGATATGAGCATTATTAAGAGAGTTACAGTTAGTCTAATTAATGTTATTTTAATTTACTGAACATGTATGACATTTACATAATTCAAATTCAGAAATTTTAGAAGGTATGCAAAATATAAAAGTCAGCCTTCCATCCATATTCCTCATCTGTCCCAGACCTCCTCTGCTCTGCAGATAACCACTGTTGGATTTTTATGACTCATTCCTGTGTTGCTCCTCATGCATACAAGCATGTAGAGGTACACATACAGACCAGTGATGGTTTTCACTTTTAGCTTACTTGTCTTCTCTGTAGCAGTGAACAGGGCTCACTATGTTCTGCACCTGGAAACAGTCATTCCTTGGCTTTTCTCCCATTTTTTTTTTTCTCCTGCATTACCAGCCACTCCTGCTCCATCTCCGCCATACATATTGCTTCTTTGATGCCTCCTCTAAAACCAGTTCTTCTGTCTTCACATGATTTGTTCTTTGCAAGTGATTTCATCTATTCCCATTGGGTAGTAAATAAAAGTATTGGCATCAAAGTACTTTGTGGGCTAAGAAAGTCTTTTCAGAATACCAGAGTGTGCAGGATAAGGAGGAGTTAGGTAGGAAAGAAAGAGGGTGGGGAGACATCTAGGTGGAGGGAGGCATATATAGAAAGACATATACAGATAAAAGAGGGGCAAGATTGGCAGTGATCTGCCCAGAGTCTAGGTTGATAAATATTTGTTGTGAAGACTGAATGAAAGAATGAATAATATCCAAGGAATTTTTTTATCAGAATAAAAGTAATTATTTTTGCTAAATCAGCCATGGAAACTATAGAAACTGAATAAGATTAAAGTAAACCTAAATGAACTGGGTCTATGAGTAATGTGAAGTATGAACAGAAGTGAAACCTATCACATGCTCTAGTACATACTACACTAGTGTCTCAGTCTGCTGATTATTACCAACATAGCACTCTGCTTTAAGTCACTACGATGTGGCAAGGTCAACCAGACAGCTTTACAGGTTGACAATCTGTAAACCTGTCTCCAGATGCTATAAAAGATTTTGCAGCAGAACTTGAAAGTACGCTTCTCCGCAGGGCAGAAGACCTTCATTTCCAGTTGTACTGCTTTTTAAGTCTATCAGCCATAATGAGGGCATGTCAAAGCCCAGTTGCTTTCTAATATAACACCCCAAATGACACGTTAAACAGTATGAAAAGCATTTGTTCCCTTTTTGGAACCAATTTAAAAAATAAACATTTAATAGTCTCCCAAAGTTACAAAGTCATGCCTAAAAGCCAGAATGAAAAGAAGCCACTCTGAGTAAATTTACTGAAGACCATCCCTGCCCCTGTGAGGAGAGAGTTTTGACTGTCTAGGTGATGGGATTTTTGCCCTTAACAGAATACTTTCTGTGGTTTAATCTTTATGTTCTTCTGAACTGATTGTTTCTCTGTCTATAAGATTCCTACAACTGCATCAACAATGAAGTAAGGGCCTATGGAGTGGTTCCTCACGCACAGCCAGAATTATGATTAAGTCCCGTCACTTCATTTCTCTGGACCTCATTGTCTTCATCTGTATTAACACCCAGAAACAATAAGAGAATCATATGAAATAAAATTTCTTTTTAAATAATGGAATTCTGGGGCACCTGGGTGGCCCAGTTGGTTGAGTGTCCCATTCTTGATTTCAGCTCAGGTCATGATCCCAGGGTCGTGGGGTTGAGCCCCATGTCAGTGAAGTCTGCTTAAGATTCTCTCTCTCTCTTCCTCTGCCGTCTCCCCACTCACACTCTAAATCAATCATTCAATCAATCATAGAATTCTATTGTACAGTTGTAGGGATCTCCTAAACTTGAAGTTACCTCTCATTTGGGTTAAATTTCTCTTCATTGCAATGAGAAGGAATTAGCACGAACCCGAAGAACATTTCATACTTCATTCCCTGTGAATTTCCAATCAATAGCCAGATCATCTCCATTCCTCTGCCTGAAGGTGAGAATCTTCATCTGTCTGTCTGAGCCCCCAGACTGAAGTCTGTTTATTGGCAACTAGGGAGTACATGACAGAAAATTTTTTCCGTAGTTCTAAAACCAAGTCTCTGTGGCACCTCCTCATAAAGGAGGGTGTATTCTGAGTCTTTGTATTATTTTCCACTAGGCAAAACTGTGACCTCAATGAGATACTCAATTACAGCTTCATTTCAGGAGAGGCACTGATATTATTCGTGTACCCTCATTGCAGACATGTAGCCTGTGTTTCAGAAAGGGCCCAGTGACCCTGGCATACTTTGCCAAAGAACAATGGTCATGAGCTAATAATTCTCTGTTCCCATAAGAAAAAAAATATCATTACAAAGAAATGCCAAAGGTCTTGAGCCCATTTGGAAGTTTTCAGGAAGCTCTCTCATAACAAGTAGTGTGGCATGATGGGACAAAATGGCCCCAAATTGAGAAAAGCTGAAATCTGGTAATCCCACTTTGTACTGCATAACCCTGACAAACCACAGACTATTTGTTTCTTCACCATCTGTTTCTTCACCAGCAAAGCAAGTCCGTAGGATTTCCCAGATCCCTTACAACTCCAACATGCCATGAGTTTTCTCATGACAGCTTTCTTTAAATATATGAATCCTGATGTCACGTGTTGAAGGGGAAAACAGAATGGAGTTTGAGTCAATGAGTTTTAAAAACTACAGAGAGGCAAAATCTTTAGTGGTGCTAATAAAGGCCTGATAACGATTTTCTCTTCTTCATGCAAATGTGGAAGGATGCAATCTGCATATAGGCTAATTTTGTCCACCACTGAACCAGAACAGATCCAATGACTCTGTCTGAATGTCTATCTCAGTGAGACTGCAACAGGCATTGATAAGAGAGATGACAGGGGCTGAGGTCTCTGTATGGAATAAATCATCTATTTGCAGCAAAACGTCATGGTGTCTATTCAAATGCCATGTTTCTGAAAGGGGCAGATATTCCTTGGCTGGTTCAAGAACTATTAAGCAGTTTGGGGTTTCTATTCAATAGAATAAAGGGCAAGAACCAAGAATTCTAAGTTTGGTTCAGAATTGGAACACCCCTGAATGTCAGCCTGCTACCAATATTGCTATATGCATGACTTCCCAGACATCACCGTGTCTCTCAGTTTGCGCATAACTTTGAAAAATTAATTTACTTTAGCATCAAAGATTTACTTTAAGATAATGAGATCAGGGTTTCAGTACAGGGGAAGTCATCTCACACAAAGGTTAAATTTAACAACAAAAAAGCCTTGATTTTCTCTACACAAAGGTAATCATAGTAAATTCAGATAAACAAGAAATAACAAATTTACAAAATTAAAATCACCTGCAAGCCCATTAGTGCATTCATATTTTTATGAGTCTCTTAATTTCTTTTTCATGTACAAATGGGTATACTTGTTTTTTAACAAAGATAGAACTACATGGCACCTACTGCTTTTTAACTTGCCTTTCTTACCAACACTATGTGTTGAACATTTGTTACCTATCCCTGGATTTTTATATTGTGTAAAGAGATAGTTTCAAATTGGCACGCTAAGACCGAGAGCTTCCTGTGAGATGCAGGAGGGGTTTTCAGGTTTAAGAGTGTGGTTGAGTGGACAGAGTTCCATTCCTACCTCTCCAGCCTGGATCCCACCTTTATTAATGGCAGCTTTTTGAAAAATATGCTTTCCTTAAAAAAAAAAGGTCATTTGTTTAAAGGGTTCTGGTGATAAAATAGAAAACTTGAAAATCACTGGTCTATATCATTTTTAATGTCTGTAATTTTTGGCACACATATACGTATCATATTCTGATCCATAGTTCCCTTTTGGGTTCGTAGGGAAGATTCACTTCCTGGGTTTGAATCCCAGCTCTGTCACTGACCAGCCATTCTACTGTCATGGTTTTAAAAACACCCACAAATTCCTTGACACTCCATAAATATAAAGACATAGTTATATTAATCAGAATGCCTTCAATTACAATGACAGATAATCCAAACCAAAATGATTTGTGTAAAAAAAAAGATTGTATATATTGGCTTACATATCTATTCATATTAGCATCAGGAAAGGCTGGATCCAGGCACTCATCAAATCTCAGCCTGTCTCTAACTCTCTCAGCCTTCCTTTCTTCTATGCTGACTTCATTTTCAAACATCTATTTCCATGTCAGAACCCCTGAAATTCCAGGTCTATATCTACCAGTTTTACAATATAGCCAAGAGTTCTTACTTATAACTATAGACTCTGACTCCAAGGATTAAACAGAAAGGGGGTTTACTAAAAGACTGCTTTGTGGGCTACAGAATTGTTGTAAAGGCTGGCAAACTACACCGACAGCCAAACTTCCAAAAAAGAATGGTGTAAAGAAACTACCCCTAGTTCTCCCACTGCACCAGCAATGCTGGGGGCCTTTGTTTGCACTGGTGCCAAGGACTTCAATGCTGCTGGTACCAGGGCCACTCCAGGTCCAGAAACTCAACAATGCAACTACTGCCACCCCAAAAGCCATACATCTCAGTCACTCTCCTCACCAGCCAAATAGGGTTCCAGACCTTCATTCCTTGAGCTGCTGACTTCCCAGAGTCTCACATGACCAAGTGATTGGTGAACTCATCTAGGTCACCTGTCTGTTTCCTCACTGGACTTAATTTCTACATAAAAGTTTTAGACATTTTGTTGCATCAATGAAATCACTCCTTCTTCCCTACCCGGGGCCCCACAGAGTGACCGTCTAGGAGTTACTGGCTTAAATTCAGAACGAATTGCCCTATTTGGACACAAAAGCATAGTTTTGCTGTAGACTGCAGAGTCAGAATTTTGGTCTGTATGAATCAAAAACAAGACAGAAGGAACCCTTCCAGCAGACAAGCTATTTCATACAACTAACATATTATGAGCTTTTTAAAATGTTCTAAAATAAAAGCCATGTGAGAAATGCAGTTAACTTGGCTAATAGACAAAATATAAATTGCAAATGAGTTGATGACACTTCATAATTCTAAGCTTTGACTAATTGAAAATTAATTGAGATTTATCACTATCTCTTACACGAACATTTATGAAAAGAAAAATAACATGCAGACAACAGCATCTGAATAGATTTTAGTTGATAATATCATTCCTTAGGTATTGTTAATGCATTTGGATCTTCCACTCAAATATGAGCTGTGGTCTTCACAAAAGGGTTTTACGACATTGTTCACTCATTCTAGAAACAAATTTAATCTCATCTGATGCTGATCTCTTCTGTACACTTATTAAGATAAAAATGCATCTAATATTAAAAATCAGTTAAGCCACAGAAAAACATGAGGAATGATCCAAAGGGATTGCATGCCATCTAGGCTAAGAACAAATGTCTGCTTTGATTATTTAACACACATATCTTTTGTAATTCATTTAACTTGGCAACTCAACATTTTTGCACCTGTCTAATGCATTTCATGATATAAAGATATATTTTTAAGGCTATTATCCATCAGTTTCTTACAAGTTTTTCTCCATATGGCAACAAATTGAAAGTGCTGTGCTTGTCAGAAACTGGATGTGGTGTGTATTGAGAGCTATATATAGAAGTGGCCCTCAAGAACTTAGAAATAAAGGAAATAGATTGCTTCATGAGACAAACTGTAAAACGAGCATAATTACCATATCTTGAATGGGCAAAGTCTCCTGTGAAGTAGACAATTTTCTAGGCCTTCAGAGATATAATGTAAAGGTGATATTTACATACATACATGTCAGATCAGCCTGAACTGATATCAGTCCAGATAACCTGGACAAGGAGAGTCTTGGAAGGTGGTCTGGGGTCCTTCTCTGCACACGCAAAGGAGAATTATAGCAGATAATGTTGGCAGTATCCATCTCAACAGGTTCTTGATGAGAGGGAGTTTTAGGCATCTTATTTTGAGGACCCCAGTCCCTATGGAAAAACTATGTCCATAGAGATATGGACACTTCAGTCCTGATAGTAACAAACATTTGACTGATCTAATGATTCTTATTAAAATCTCTGTGTTCACCACACAGTCTTTTAATCACATATACCTATACCTTGATTACAGGGAGAGAATAAGTTCTTCATTCTGACTATGGGTCTTCTATTTCCTAGGACAGTTGTTTTTTCATTTGAAGTTAATAAATTCACATTCTGATATCTCCTTCAGCCTCCTGGGTAGCTTAGATTTAATTAGTGTCACAGGACTTCTAGAAATTGACTGTTATTTGTGGCCTCTCCTTGGGCCCACTTGCAAATGCTGATCTATCTGGAGGTTACTATGCTGGAATCTAAAACTAAGCCACCATGGCTACAATATTTGAATCAAAGAAGGGTCTGTAAACAAAGTGAGAAATTATAATTTAGTAAGAAAAAAAAGAACTGCGGATAGCTGATACCTCAAGTTGGATTTCAATATCCATTACTGGTAGACGGCCCAATCATGTGAAACCTACAAAAGTGCATCTTCTCAGAGCCTGGAACAGAGATCAATGTGGCTTAAGCAGCCTTTGAAGTGAAATATTCTGCCCACATATCTCTTAAGTTTATGATGAACAAAGAGTATGTGTATGAGAGAGAGAGAGAGAGAGACAGAGAGAGACAGAGACAGACATAGAGAGAAAGGAGGGTAGGAGGAAATCCCAAAATAGATTTTCCTGATGGCTAGCCTATAAATCAAACTAATACCAGTGTAACTTTTCACTGTGGTGGCCAATGTGATAGATATCCATCATCCAAGTAGGAAAGGGAGAGCAGAATCTGGGTGCCTCCCTATGTAGCTGCATATCATATATCCTGACCTTGACCCAACATAGCATCCTGACATATGTGTACTAAAATATGTCCTGATACTCCTATAACTCCACTGCCAACATTGCTGCCTCTATTATGACCACTAGAGTGACTATTAACCTCTTTCCAATCTCCCAGACCTAGAGAAGAACCGTGTTTCAATTTCAAGCCATCCATGAATAGAAGTTTTCTCAAGTGTGAGTTTTGCTACAAGCCACATAACCATTTGTTAGCTAACGACTGGGTGCTTAGTATGTTTCAAGTGGTTTTGATAGTTTTAACTGGAGCCACAGGGATGGAGCTGGGTAGAAGAGCACTTTTTTAACAAAAGAGGGCAAAGCTTCCAGAAGAGAAAAAGTGTTCAGAAAGATAAAATAAGAAATGTTTTAATTTGCATTTCTCTAAATGTGAATGGAATTGAACAGCTTTTCATGTAATTAAGGGAAATTTTTATATCCTTTTTGAGAGTTGCCTGTCTCTATCTTGCCCACATTTTCTAGTGATTTTGATCTTCTTCCCCTCTATTTTTTATCTTTTTCTTTAAATAGACATCATGTTTTAGAACAATTTTAGATTTACAGAAAACTTGAGAAGATAGCACAGAGTGTTCCATACATCCCACACCCAGTTTTCCCTATTATTAACATCTTACATTATTAGGGTACATTCCTTACAATTAAGGAGCCAATATTGATCCATTATTATTAACTAAAGCCCATTGTTTATTCATTTTTCTTTAGTTTTTACCTAATGTCCATTTTTTCTATTCTAGGATCACATCCAGAATAGTTGTATATCATTTTAGGCTCCTCTTAGCTCTGCAGTTTCTTAGCCTTTGCTTGTTTTGGATTACCTTGATAATTTTGAAGAGTACTCATCAGGTATTTTGTAGGATGCCCCACTATTATAATTTGTCTTCTATTTTACTCATAAGACTGGGGTGATTGGACTTTTTGGAGGAAGACCACACAGGTAAAGAGTCATTTTTATTACATCCTATCAAGGGTGCCTACTGTCAGCAAATGATTTATGAATACTGATGTCGACCTTGATTATCTGGCTGAGTTAGTGTTTGTCAGGTTTCTCCATTGTGAAGTTACCCTTTATTCCCCCACTTTCTGTAGAGTACTCTATAGGAGGAAGTCACTGTGCATAGCCTACACCTAAAGAGTGGGGAGTTACGCTACCCATCCTTGAGAGCGGAGTAGCTACATAAATTATTTGGAATTCTTCTGCACAGATTTGTCTATTATCCCCTATTTATTACTTTATTTAATCATTTACTTACATTGTATGGGCTCAGATATTTATTTCATACTCTGAACTATACCACTACTACTTTATTTTGTTGTTTACATTATTCCATCTTTGGCCAATAAAATCATCTAGGCATGGACTTTTGCTTTTCGTTTGTTTGTTTTGTTTTTGTTTTTGGAAGATTATTTAAACTACGAATTCAATTTCTTTAGTAGTTAAAGGACTAGTCATTATATACTTCATCTTTTAGTTTTGAAAAAAAAAATTTAGTGTTTGTTTATTTTTGAGAGAGACAGAGACAGAGTATGAGCAGGGGAGGGGCAAGGAGAGAAGGAGACACAGAATCTGAAGCACGCTCCAGGCTCTGAGCTGTCAGTACAGAACCCGACACGGGGCTCGAACTCACAAACTGTGAGATCACGACCTGAGGTCAAGTTGGACGCTTCACCAACTGAGCCACCCAGGCGCCCCTATTTCATCTTGTAGTTTAAGGAATTTGTCCATTTTATCAAGTTATTGAGCTTATGTGTATAGAGGCTTTTTTGAAGTGATCCTTTATTGTCCTTTTAATTTCTGCAAGGACTCTAAGTATCTCTTCTCTTGAATTCCCAATTGATGTCTTCTATTTTTCTTTGTCAGTCTCACTAGAGATTTATCAGTTTTATTAATCTTTTCGAACAAATGGCTTTTATGTTTTTTGATTTTTCTGTATTGTCTTATGTTTTCAATCTCACTAACTTTTTGTCTTAACTTTGTTACTAATTTCTCATGCTTGCTTTGAGCTATTTTGTTTTTTTCTAGTTTCTTGAAGAGGAAACTTGGATTATTTATTTGAAACTTCTTTTCTTATATAAGCATTTAATGCTGTAAATTACCTCTAAGTACTATTTTAGTGGCATCTTACAGATTTTGCTATGTTGTATTTTCATTTAGTTTAACTTTTTTTTAATTTCCTTTGAGAATAAGATAATACGAAATATTTTTAAATAGATGGATTTAGAAGTGTATTTTAAATTCCAAATGATTAAGGATTTTCCTGTCATTTTTCTTTTGCTAATTTCTAGTTTAATTCCATTATGGCTAGAGGACATATCTTGCACGACTTCCACTCTTTTACAGTTGTTAATAGTGTTTTATAACCCAGGATATGATTTTCTTGGTAAGTGTTTGTGTGCTTCAAAAGAATGTGTATTCCAGAGACGCCTGACTGTCTCAGTAGGTTAAGCGTCCAACTTTGGCTTGGGTCATGATCTCGCGGTCTGTGAGTTCGAGCCCCATGTCGGGCTCTGTGCTGACAGCTCAGAGCCTGGAGCCTGCTTCAGATTCTGTGTCTCCCTCTCTCTCTGCACCTGCCCCACTCATGCTCTGTCTCTCTCAAAAATAAATACATATTTTTTAAAAATAAAAAAAAAACGTGTATTCTGCTATTGTTGGGTAAAATGCTTTATCAGTGACAACTGGATTCTGTCAGTTGATAGGATTCAGGTTCTTTCTGTCCTTCCTTGATAATTTCCTTTCTACTAGGTATACCTTAGTGAGAGGGGGATGTTGAAATTTCTCCTTTTTTCAGTAACAAAATTTCCAAATTATAGTTGGGCATTTTTCTTCTTAGCTTGAGGTCACATTTTCTGACTTCTTTGCAGTTGAGTGTGAATTTGTGATTAAGTTCCAGCAATGGGATATGAGCTGAGGTAATGTATCTGACTTCCTAGTTATACCAAACAACAATGGAACTACCTTCCTCTTCTCCATTCCCTCTTACTTGTCTGGGAAGAGGGAAGAACTAGAACTGAGCTGTCTGCATCCCACAGATGGAAACCACATGTTGAAGATAGAAGACTAGCCTTGCACCACCCTCCTCTGGATTATTATGTGAGAGAGAATTATACTTTTTTCTAGCTTTAAGCCAATTAGATTTATTATTTCATCATGAATAAAAGTCAAAAATACAATTTTCAGTGAAAAGAGGTAAGTTGCTGAATGATTGATACAGGTTTGTGTAAGTGAAAATGTGAAAGAGAAAGTTACATTGTTGATATATATATATATGTGTGTGTATATATACACACATATATATGTATATACATGTATATATACATATATATGTATATATACGTATATACATGTATATATACATATATATGTATATATACGTATATACATGTATATATACATATATATGTATATATACGTGTGTATGTATGTGTATATACATGTATATATACATACATATACATACACACGTATATATATGTATATACATATATATGTGTATATATATATACATATATATACACATATATATACGTGTGTATATACATATATGTGTATATATATAAAATTATGAGATGTATACACAGGAATGATACATTCAGTTTCAGAGATACATTTATGGAAGATGGGTAAACTACATTCAAGGGATTTTGTTGTATTTATTTATTTAGAAACACTAAGCAAATATTGGAAATTTTAGAATTTGGCAAAACTGGGTGGTAAACATGTATATTCAGAGTCCAGAATGCTGACCATTACACCATGGGACCTAAACATGTATATTCATGATAAATTTCTCTAAATTCATATAAACGTTGGATACATTTCACAACTAAAAATTAATTTAAAATAAAAGACTTCATGGAGAAAGTATTATTTGCCTTGAAAGATATAGGATTTACAGAGTCATGTTTTATCAGTATATATTAATTTCCTATTGTTACTGTTACAAATTACCACAAAATTAGTGGCTTAAAACCACACTGATTTATTATCCTACAATTTTTAAGGTCAGAAGTCCAAAATAGGTCTGGACTAAAAGGAAAATGTCAGCAAAGCTGTGTTTCCCTGGATGCTCTGGGGGAAAATCCATTTTATGACATTTTCCAACTTTTCTAGAGGCTGCCCACATTCACTGGCTCATAGTCCCCCTCCATCTTTAAAGCCAGCAATAGTGGGCCATATCTTTCTGAAGATGTATTCTCTCTCTTTTGGACTCTTCTGCTTCCCTCATCTTCAATTAAGAACTATGTTGTTACAGTAATCTCACCTGGGATAATCTCTTCATTTTAGAGTAAACTGAATCTTAATTTCATCTGCCACCTTAATTCCCCCTTGCCTTGTGGAATAGTATATTGACAGGTTCTGGGGATTAGGACATGGACACCTTTGAGGAGCCATTATTCTGCCTACCACAAAGTCCATCGTGTATTCTTTGTTTACAAGCAATAGAAAATATCTCTAATTTAAGCAGATGGGGAATTTATTAGGTGGATAAAGTTTTAGCTAATCAAGTTACAGAGAAGCTACATAATTTTATGTTGGAAAAGATGTGAAATAGCAGCTTTGGATATCTAGAAAGAAGGAGATAACAGATAATCTTCTTAATAGAAACTATTAAGCTAATTCTTAATGAATTAGCTCCAACTATGTTTTATTCTTATGCTGCTCAAGTTTCAAATTCCAGGGGCATCTAGATGGCTCCACCGGTTAAGCGTCTGACTCTTGATTTTTGGCTCAGGTCATGATCTGACAGTTCCTGAGATTGAGCCCCGCATCGGGTTCTGTGCTAACAGCTTGAGCCTGCTCGAGGTTCTCTCCCTTTCTCTTTGCCCCTCCCTTGCTCACACACACACACACACACACACACACACACACACACAGTCTCTCTCTCTCTCTCTGTCTCTCTCTCTCTCCCCCTCTCTCTCTCTCTCTTTCTCTGTCAAATAAATAAATAAACATTAAAAAAAAAAGATTCTAATTCTAGGGAAAGATAGAATCTGACTGGTTTACCTTAAGTAGTGTGCCCACTCCTTGGCCAGAGTTGGGATGACTATCTTGACTGAAGGACCCACCAAGATTGTACACAATGAGAGGAGGCTCTTCCCCACGCCCCTCCGCCAAAAAAATCTAGATATTATTACCAGAAGAAGGAGAAATATATGTTAGACAAACAAAACAGGAGATGCTCACTGTGGTAGGAAAAGGTAATAATAGTGTCAGGTATGTTGTTATAAAATCATAAAAATGTATATATTTTATGAAAAAGTGTGTCTAGCATACAGCATGAAAATAGTACTCACAGAATAACAACAGGAAAGTAGGCTCAGCTGTGTAGCACTTCTCCTGGATGCACAAGTGAAAGATTTTACCTAGTGTCACAGGGAATATGCAGCTATAAAATGTTTTTGGATTGAGGAATAATACAACTGAAACTAGTTAAGGAAGTTCATGTTAATGCCTTTGCAAACAAATGAAATAGGAAGTCACATTCAGAGATACAGGTATGCCCCTAACAGCTAAGAACAAATGCTACTTAGTAATTTCTAGTCTCTCTTGTATTAGAAGCTGAATTTCTCATGAAAGACAAGTCTGATTTCCCGGAAATCAAAATGTTTTTCAGATCTTTGGAGAAGGATGCAAGATTCAAGAGTTTCTGTGATGACATATCTAAAAACCCCTGCACACAGACTCAGCATAATCCCCTATGATAGCAACCACAAAGGCAAGCATACACAAGCATTCTTTACCTTTCTCTCTTCATTTTTGTCTATCAGATCTCATAATTATTTACCTTATTTTTCATCCTATCCAGTAGCCATTTCCCCCAGTTAATTAATAAAAGAATTACACATTCATCTTAATCATATCTTTAACTGGAATATGTTCCACATAAAATTGAAGATGATTTTCAAGGAAAGTAATAAAGCCACACATTTGAAGGTTGACATTTAGGCTTTAAAAAGAGAGATCAGTAAAGTAAGTTATGTGGAAGTCAAATATGTTTACAACTTGCACACATGATGAGGATAAAATAATTCCTGGTCAGAACTACTGAGGAATCCTAGAAGCAATGTGAAACTCAGGCTGTGAATCTGAAAAGGAATGTAAAGTATTAACAAGTACTATCAATGTACCATCATCATTGCCTAGAAATGTTTTCCCCTTGCTTCTGAAGCATCATCCATTTTTATCTGGATTATAACAGCTCCTCTTCTATCCCCCTTGTTTTTCTGGCCAGTGGAATAGATGAGTCATTTCACCATCTGGGCTAGAGGAAAGGGAGATGTATGGCTGAATAAAGCTGAATATTATCTGCGTAATGATGGCCCTGTGGTCCAAAATATCTCTCTTTCTCAGTGTCCTCATCCACACTTAGTCTCTCTCCAAAACAAAATTAGGGGGTATTCTACAAAAGCAATTTCTGACTACTTATTCCCAGTTCTAAGTCAACATTTCCAAACTTTTGGTAATAGATAGTCCAGGCAACAATGACTTTTCAAAGATTTGGTAATGGCTGAAAAGTTTGGTTTAAATTAATTTAGCAAAATATGTAGCACCATATATTTTTTTGAAGTGCCATTCAAAATTCTAAATAACACCACTCCTCAAAAGCAAGGTCACACTTGAAGAGGAAAATGCCAGTCTTTGCTTAGAGGTAGAGTTAAAGTTGCTCAAATGCTGAACATTTTCAGTTCATCGTGTGTGTGTGTGTGTGTGTGTGTGTGTGTACATGCATATATACTCTCTAAATACCAGGGTACAGTGGTGAACATATCTTGCCCCCATACAGTTTATAAATAAGTGTGATCAAACATATAGACTATATGATATATATATGTATATGTATACATATATATATGTATATAATATGTATATGTGTACACACACATATATATATACACATATATATGTGTGTATATATATATGTATATATATATATGAATCCATGACTTCTATTTAAAACATAATGCAGATCATCAAATTTTGCATCTGTAAGATTAGAGCCCTATCTTTTCATAAAGAGTTAATGCAAGCCATATGGTTCATAGCTTTATATTGCTGTATTTTGTATATATAGCTTTATCCTTTCAATTTTTTAAATATGGATAAGGATTCTGTAGAACAAACATGCTAATAAAATAATAGCCTGAACACTAACAAGCATTGCTGAGGAAAAGTGACAGAGGCTATGATGAATTGGTTTATCAAGTTATATGAAGTACAGTTGAGGAAACTGGTAATGTTCAGTAATAAAAATGACGTAAGTGCATACAGAGTTTCAGGAATTTAGAGCAGAAAGGGATCTTACGAAAATATTTAAGCCAAATATTTCATTTTGCAGAAAGAATAATATGGTAATTTCTTTTAGGTTATGGAATTGGTTAGTGGTAGAATCAGGATTACGATTGAAATCTCACATCAGGTCATTGTTCTTTCTCCAGTATCATTCTAAATTTCCATGGCAGCTGATTTTCAACTTCAGAAGTGCTGTTGTTGTCAATCAATCAATCATTATCATTACTAATATTTATTTAATGCTCACTATGTGCTGGTTACTCATTTAAGCACCAAGTTATCTCCGTATAGTTGACAATAACTCTTTAGGGTAGATGCTGTTATAATCCTATTTTGTGAGATGTAGAAAACAAGAATTAAAGAGGTCATTCAGCCAGCAGGAAACAAAGCCAGGATCAAATATGGGTCTGACTCCAGTAGTTAAAATAAAACTTTTAACTACTGTGCTCTGTTCAAAGCAACTAGAGGTATCAGATCTAGGTCTCATGGGTGGATGTTATAAGAAGGAAATTTTCATCTTATATAAGGTGGAAATTCCTAACATTCCACTTCTAACAATTTAGAATTGAAATGAAACCCTATTTCAATGAGCTCCCCCAGTACTTTATAAATGTTGAAATGGATCTTGGGGAAGAAGGACTTCCACATTAAGTAAGAAGCTGAACCAAATGATACCAACTCTTCCTTCTAAATCTTCAGATCTTTTATATTTTCAGTAATTGGCTGATAGCTTTGTAGATCTCAAAGCCTATTTGTTCATTTTGCAACTACTATAGTTAGAAGAATATATTTTCTAGAGGCATCTAAGCATTTACATTTCTAAAAGTCATATTGAATGTTTGTTCTGAATATTGGCTATTTGCTCTGACATGCCATTTCTTTTGAATCATCTGTATCATTTCTTCTGGCTGCCTCAAATCTCAACCTCTTTCCTGTTTGAGGAATTCCCTATGATACAGATCTTAAGGGGAGGCAGAGATTCCCATTATAGTCACAGAAAATGCCAGATACTTGCTTTCCTACACTTTACTGGCGTATGACTTGGGCTCTAGTAATTAGGTGGCCCCTCCAGGGACTTGGACTTAGAAGCTAGCAATTGTAAAGAAGCACAGGCAGGGAAGAATTTGGTGACAACAGCAGCCAATTCTGAGTGGCAGACTTGCCATGGAGCATCATCCTGTACTGATGTAGTCTGTATCATCCAGTGCTCAGTGGGGTCACAGCAGTGTTCTCACCAGCCTGGTTGGGTAGCATGGTTCAGGCTATAATTCTGTATGTCTAGCCTGTGTTTGTTCCCAGCAATTTCCCAAGCTTGCTTCTCCAGTCTTTTCTACACTTCTCTACCCTTCTCTACAGCTACTCAGTATCTTTTCCATAATTTTCTTTTTTTTTTTCTTCAATTAACCAGTTTTGGTCAATTACAACCTTATCTGATACAGTCCCCATCAGAAGGAAACAGAATTCATCACTTTCCATTTAACTGTATAGTTTCTTTCTTTTACAAATATGACATTCATTAGAAATTAACCAAATCTCTCCTGTTTTTAGTGCTTGTGCCAGGCAATAATGCTGAAGACACATACAGTATATATCCAGAGAATGTCCTCTAGACTGGAATAATCTATTGTGTCAAAGAGTACGTTCATAACAGCATGTTCTTTCCTCTTCTTCCAGAATCTACATGAAAGTAATATTAAATTTAAATGTGTAAACCCTAAATTAGAAAGATAATGGGAATAAGGACATCAGCACATGAGATCCCAAAAATTTTAGATAACAGAAATCAAAGGGAGGAATGGACTGATTGGAGCCAGGCAGAAAAAAAGCTAACAATTCAAGGAGACTTGGAAGGAGGTATAGCTGACTTGGGAAACTAGCAAACTAAAAGAATCTCAGAGATGGGGTGCCTGGGTGTCTCAGACAGTGAAGCATCTAACTCTTGATTTTGGCTCAGTCCATGGTCTCATGGTTGGTCAGTTTGAGCCTTACATTTGGTTTTGCATTGTCAGTGCAGATTCTCTCTTGGGATTCTCTCTCTCTCTCCCTCTCTGTCTCTGCTCCACTCCTCCCACCCCAAATAAATAAATAAACTTAAAAAAAGAATCTCAGAGATACTTGATATTTCAGAAACCTACGTATTGGTACTATGAAAAGCAGAAGATACAGAACTGAAGAAAGATCACTGAAAGCTCTACTATATTAATGCTGAGCAACAGAAATATACTTCGAGCCACATGTATATTTTAAATACTATCGAAGTCAAATTAAAAAATAAAAAGAAACAGTGAAATTAATGTTGACATATTTTAATTAACCCAACATACCTAAAATATTAAACATGTAATCAATATAAAAATTTAATAATTTTTATTTGACATGTTTTCTTTTTTACTGTTAGTTACTGAACTAAATCTTTACAATCTACTGTGTATCTTACACTTCTGTGCATCTTAATTCAGAAGAGCTACAATTAAGGTGCTCAGCCACAGGTGGCTAATGGCTATTATATTGTAGTTCTATATGAAATTCTGTGCAGAAAAATAAAACAGTCAAGTGTCTCTCGAAGACAAAGAAGTTAAATATGTTTCATTCCTCTGAAGAAACTGGATGGCCTTAGAGCAAACTTTTGGCATCTTAGTATTTATGATTCTCTCAGCAAAAGAGCTAGTGCCTCTTAAGGTGAGGTCTTCCACTCAACAAGCTTCATTCACATTCCCTGAACTTATAATTTATTATTTTCAAATCAAGCGTTATCATATATGTGAAGAAAGTTTGTATTAGAAAGAGGAATACTGATTTTTTAAGTTTATTTATTTTGAGAGAGAGAGAGAGAGCAGGACAGGGGCAGAGAGAGAGAGGCAGAGAAAGAATCCTAAGCAGGCTCTGCATTTGTCAGTGCAGAGCCCAATGTGGGGCTTGAATCCACCAACCAGGAGATCATGACCTGAGCCGAACTCAGACGGCTAACTGACAGAGCCGCCCAGGCGCCCCAAGAAAGAGGAATTCTGATTTTAAAATACTGTGAAATTCAACACTGAAGGAAACAGAAATACTTCAAAGAACAGAAGGGAACTTCAAAATCAATAAAATAAACCTCTAATTAGAATCTTTGGGATCAGTAAGATGGCAGAATAGGAGTATGCTATTATCATTCCCCCACAGAACACTGATTTTGGACAACCACCCACAGATCAGAGCACCTTTGTGGGAGTCCAGGAGTCCAATGGAAACATTGGAGCAAAAAATCCAAGAATGCATGTGTTGAAGAAGGTCAGAAGAACAGTTTCACTTTACCCATGATGTCCCTCCCCCAAGGCAGCACATCTTAGGGCCAAGAGAGATCTGTTTAATCCACAATTTCTCCCATTGGGGAAAGTGAGAACATAGTGAATGATTACCTGTGAATAATATTCCATTATATATATATATATATATATATATATATATATATATATATATATATACATATATATATTTGCATCAAAAATATAGAAACCCTGCCATTTGTACAATGTGGATGATCCTGGAGGACATTATTCTAAGTGAAATGAACTAGACACAGAAAGATAAATACTGCATGATCTCACTTAAATGTAGAAACTCAACTCAGTAAAACAGAGAGCAGGATGGTGGTTATTGGGGTGGAAGAATGGGAGTAAAATTGTAGTAGGGTACAAATTTTTAATTATAATATAAATAAATTCTAGAGACCTAATGTACAGCATTGTGACTATAGTTAATAACAACTTATTGTATACTTGAAATTTGCTGAGAGGGTATATCTCAAAAAAAAAAAAGGAAACATAGCTATATGATGTGATAGATATCTTAATAAGCTTCACTGTGGTAGTCATTTTACAATGTGTATGTATAGCAAAACATCACATGGTATGCCTTAAATGTATATAATTTTGTCAGTCATATTTCACGAAAGCTGGGGACAGGGAGAAACTTTGGAAAGATTCAAGAAAAGATTATATCTAAAAAAAAAAAAAAAAGAGCAGTATAACACCAGAAGGGAGAAAACTTAGAAATTAAAAATATGATGGCTGAAAACAATAAATCAATGGGAGGAATTAAAGATAGAGTTTAAGAGCTCTAAGAAATCTGGAGAAAAATAGGATGAAAGGGTGAAAGAAAAGAACTGGAATATATCTAAAGAGCCAAGAAAAGAGAGAGGAGGAAATTAGCTATCTAATAATATAGAAAATTTTCCCTGGGCTCAAAGATTTAGTTCTTTATACAGAAAAAAATTTACTTAATGCCTGAGCACATGAATCAAAACAGACTCCACATTTAAAACAAATTGTTATAAAATTTTAGAACAAAAAAGATAAGGAAAATGTGCCAAAAGCTTCCAGAGAGAAAAAACAGATCACCTTACTGTTATCATTCAGAATCAGTTTCAGAAAACTTAATACACGCTTTCAAGTCTAAATAAACAAACAAAAAAAGATATATTATACAAAATGGCTGGTAGAGTTGATGAAATAGGCTCTCTTTTGGTCATCCAAGTATGACCCCCCAAGTCGCACTGAAAAACTGGGTTACCAAGAGACCTTGTGCCCTTGCCATGACCAGAAAAACAGAGAATCAAAAGCTGTTCAGCAATTCAAGGAAACGGTCACTATAGTTCCCAGCTCCAGAGCCCCATCACCTCCACCACTATCCACACCAACAAAATGAATATTTCAAACCCTAACAGGACTGCCACAAAACTGGACACCAGATACTAGTATCTCTGCCACAGCTGATGGAGGTAATTCCATTTCCTGTAACCTGGGATTGCAGCAGAAATAACCAAAACCGTAAAAGAGTACATTGACTTGAGACACTCATTTTCACCTTGCAAATCTCACGTGGATGTATCTAATTGGCAGAACCTAAATCACATCTGGAACCTAGCAACAATAACATCTAAGAAGTGAAGTCAACTTTCCAGTTTCTCCAACGTAGGAAGTTATGTTATAAGGTTTAATGATGGCTGAAGGAGCCAGTCAGTATTGTCTATTGTAGTGCAGCCATCACACTCTTGTCACGATTAAACTTTCACAGAAAACCAGCTACTATAAACTACATTTAGTTTGTCTAGGAAAGGAGAAAACCAAAATCTTATCAATCACCACACCCGCTTCTCAGCCCAATATTGATGTACTGAAACCTAGTGGTTCTCAAATCCTAGCCTGCATTAGAATCACCCAGAGGGTTCATTAACCACAGTACTGGGCCCATCCCCAATGTTTCTGACTCAGTAAGGCTAGGATACAGCATGAAAATTTGCATTTAGTTCCTAGGTGATGTTGATGTTACTTGTGAAGTTTCAGCAGCGTGAGAACCACAGGTGTAACCAATAGAGTAAATTATGTCACAGGCTGTAACTGGTTGAGTATTTATACCTTCTTTTTTCAATTACCCATTTCATGTTCTTTTGCTTTTAACCAGGATGCAGCTGGTCAAAGTTCTTTAACTCTTTGGTGGGGATTCTCAGCATAAACTTGGAACACATGATTGAAGATGGCTCTTCCTTTATCAGCATGGGTCATTGAATTACAGTATAAAGAAGTACCTCTCTCCCATTAACTCTCTCCCTCACCACTAGGTGGATCTTATGTCTTCAGGAAATAGATTTCCAATGATTGTTTCATAACAGTTTAGTCTTTATCTGTTACATTATCTAGAGTTGCCTAATTAATACATGATTTTTTTGTAACAAAATATTGTAAATACAGGACACTGGTTTAGCAGTTGGTCAACGAATGGTGAAGCAACTTATTTCAGACTCTGTAAAGATGGAGATCCATGCTATGCAATACCAAAGCATTTGGTTAAAACACCTCCATCACTGAGGGTATTTGGGAGCAGATAAAGTGCCTGCAGTCTGTAACTCCAGGGAAAAAGTTTTGAAAACAGAATGTTGGAGGTGTATATTGTTGCCACTGACTGTTTAGCAAAATATAAGATTAAAG
Source organism: Acinonyx jubatus (assembly GCF_027475565.1). Classification (NCBI taxonomy): domain Eukaryota; kingdom Metazoa; phylum Chordata; class Mammalia; order Carnivora; family Felidae; genus Acinonyx; species Acinonyx jubatus. The sequence continues at coordinate 167,126,405 of NC_069380.1, read as the reverse complement.
ATATGAACTCAGACAAGAAAGGGTTGTATGCAAATAGAAATGAAATAGAGAAATTCTAAAAAACTTCGGGGCTGCAAATGACTGGAACAGTGGACTTCCACCAGACCTAATACTAAAGATAAAAGACTAAGAAAGATTTTGATCAACACAGGCCAATTATGACTAATATTTATGAAAAAAATTCAGTTTAAGATTATAGCTTTCTTGGGGCATCTGGGTGGCTCAGTCAGTTAAGCATCTGACTCTTGACTTTGGCTCAGGTCATGATCTTGCAGTTCGTGGGTTTGAACCCCACATTGGGCTCTGTGCTGACGGCGTGGAGCCTGCTTGGGATTCTGTCACTCTCTTCCCCTCCTCTGCTTGCTATTTCTCCCAAAATAAATACAAATAAGCTTTAAAAAAATGTTTACAAAAAGACTATAGATTTCTCCACCAAGCTTGATGGTAGTCACCATTAAATTGAAAGAGAGGCATGGAGGTTAAATGCAAAGAATTAAAGCAGACTTAAGAATTAAATTTGGGATTTGGATATGGCTAATAAATCATAAAACTTATTGAAAGAAAACAATATCAGAACTTTTAAGATTTTAAAGAAATTATATTGATAAAGAACTATGAGTCTAGACTAGAAATACATTTCCCTGTCAAACTTTAAAACAACCATTTAGTGGACTTCTGGTTATAACCACAATGAATTAACATCCATCAGACTAACCTTCCCACTGAAAGCAATTATAAAAACTGGGAAAATATGTAAAACAAATATTTGAAGGCATTGAATAGTTAGCAGTGCAGGTAGGACTTGAGAGCCTATTATTCTTGAGAGAAGTTAAACACAAGGTGAGCTTCACATTATTGTGGCTTTTCCCCTGAGAATATGTACCAAATTGTGGAACCAGGGACCAGAGTTCAAGCAGAATGTGGTATTCTTAGTACACAGAGGAGAAAGGAGTCAGAGTACAAAGTTGCCAAAATGGCTGAACTATAGTGGAAACTTTCCCAAGAGGAAGGAACTGCAAATAAGGAACCTCAAAACCTCCCAATAAATTCCCTTTAAGTTGTTGGCTGACTAGTAAATGGTTCAGGCAAAGAGCAAAACTCCAAGAAACCCAGCAGGAAACAGTGACTTTGATTTTAAAGAACTAAGCAGAGGTTTCAGTAGTTGTACAGTCTGGGAGTCAAAAACAAGAATTTAAGTCCTGTCAAGAGTGAGAGATCTCAGTAAATATCCCAGGCTTCCAGTTGAGACCCTGAAGGGTGATATTCTGAGTCAGAACCACACCCTAGGCATAAGGACTACATACTAATAGTAAGGACAAAACCAAAATATAGTCTAACAGAGCCTAAAACCAAGCCTCCATAGGTTCAAGGTGATCTCCTGGAAGATCATGATCACTAATGGCTAGACTATATCCATGGAAGGCTAATAAAAATCTCTGATATCCTTCACATTTTCCCTTCCATGCTTCCTTTATTCTATTGGCTGGTTGTTGGTACTCAGACTTTTAATGAAATCCTTGTATTAAAGATGATAGAGCTCAGGTCCCAAAATGTGAAGCAGCGCTTCCCACCAATCCTACTGAATGAACTTTTAATAATAAATAATCTTGTGTAGATGCACTGAGACTTAAGGATTTTAAGAGTTGTTTCAGTGGCTAGGGTATCTTATTTTTTTTTAATGCTTATTTATTTTTGAGACAGAGAGAGACAGAGACAGAGAGAGAGAGAGAGAGAGAGAGACCAGGAGAAGGGAGGGGCAAAGAGAGAGAGGGAGACAGAGACTCTCAAGCAGGCTCGACGCTGTCAGCACAGAGTGGCTAAAGTGTCTTAATATACCTAATATATACCTAATAAAACCTCTCTATCACCTCATTTAAATATATGGCATAGGGATTATTATATCTGTTTTCTAGTTGAAGAAACTAAGACTCAAGATAATTGAATGACCAACCTAAACTAAGGTCATTCAGTTCATAAATGACAAGGCTAAGATTAGATTTTCTGTTTCTTCTTGAGTCAGTTTTTATGGTTTGTGTGTTTCTAGAAAATTGTCCATTTTTGCCTAGGTTTTCTAAACTGTTAGCATACAAATATTTGGTTTGCCCTTATAATTTTTTTTTATTTCTGTAACATTAGTAGTAATGTCCTCTTTCCTGGTTTTAGTAATTTGAGTCATCTCTCTTTTTATTCTTATTCAGTATAGCTAAAGGTTTGTCGATCTTGTTGATCTTTTTGAAGAACCAACTTTTGGTTTTGTTGAAAACTAGACATTTAAAAAACATAATGTGGAAACTCTGGAAATCAGATTCTTATTCCTCCCCTCGGGTTTTTTGTTGTTGCTATTTGTTATAGATGCTTTTTGTTTGTTCAGTGACATTGCTGAACTACCTGCACAGTCTGTATTCTTTGTCATGTGTGGCCAGGGAAGATTCTGCTTGGTTAGCTTAGGGCTCAGCTAATAATTAGATAGATTTCCTTAAATGTCTGGAACCAATATATCTCCCAGTGTTTATTGAGAGCCTGTGTGTGCTGAGTCATGGCTTCAACACTAAGCCAGGGATTGCCAATTTTCCCTTAGCCTTCGTTTCTAACTTTTACAGAGCCTCAAAGTCAGCCTATGGTGAATGCTATGGGCCCCCTCAGGTCTTGCCTGATCTTATGCAGTTTACTGCAGCCCCGGGGCATGTGTGTGGGTTTCTAATGTGTTTGGGTTTCTAGATTCCTATGAATATGTTGGAGTTTTTCAAAGTCCTATAGGACCTTCTCCAACTTTTCCTTTTAAGCTTTTTGGTTAATCTCTTTTTTGTCCCAGCTGTTTCTACTACCTAAGGTGACAGGAAAGTTAATCGATTCCCTCTCATTGTTTTTGACAAATATTTCTGGGGAGAAGGCTTTTTGCACTGGTTTGGCTCTGAATCAAATCGAATGAAGACAGCCTTGCAAGTGAGATCTTCTAGGGAAGCACAGGTAGGTGAAATTATTCTCTTAGAATTAGGTTTTGAAGGCTCTCCAGTCTCACTCTGCCTCATCAGGTGGCTGCCAGGCTGCTGGTTTTCCCCATGATTGTGGGCTATTGTTTTTCAGTGCAAAAGCAGAACTGGAGCTAGAGGGATTGGGTTAGAATAAGTCAAAACATCACAAAACTTACTGTTCTTACTGAGAAATTCAGCTGTTTTCCTGCATAAATGCTTCCTGGATTGCTGCAAACCTTTGGTTAATATCTAGAATTTGGAAAAAGTTGACTCTGACAAAATTGCCAGTTTTCTCACTGCTTTTGTGGAGAAAAGAATTTTCAGAGGTCCTTATGCCTCCATTTGGCTGATGTCACTTTAAGACTATAATTAAAAGTCAGGCCCTCCCACTCCTTGACTAGTCAGTCCTCTTTCTACGATATCTGTGGTCACCAAACTTTACATACATCAGAATCGTCTGGAAGACTCGCTAAGCTACAGATTGCTGGACTCCACAGTTAGAGTTTCCAATTCAGGTCTGAGGATGGACCTACCTGAGAATTTGTATTTTTAAAAGTTTCCAGGTAATGCTGATGCTGTTGGTCTGTATCACTCTTTAAGGACCACTGTTTTACATCATATCTTCAACTCATTGCTTTGGGGAATGCTTCTCATCTCTGGAGTCAGTAAGAATTATATGTACAAGGCAATAATACATATTATTATCATCTCTATTTACACATAATATATCAGCTAATATGTATTTAGTACTTACAACATGGTATGATATGCTTTACCTTTATTAGGCTATTTAATGTATTCAGTGACTCATGAGTAAATATTATTACTTTTCCCATATTTAAATTGGAAATAAGAGGCCAGAGAGGTAAATAGATTGTCCAGAGGCACACAGCTATAAATGCAGGAGCTATTATGAGAATACGGTCTGTTTGATTATAGAATACATGATTTAAGCCTCCACAGCAGTGTTTCCCAAAAAGTAACACAGATCACTTCTGATGCCTTGGATGACTTTACTTGGGGCATGCATGCAGGATTAAAAACAATGACTCATTGTGAGAAAGTGATTCCTATTTTAGCTCTATTTTTCTATCCTTTGATTACATCATGATAAAAATGCCATTTGTGTGCTTGATCTTTAATATGTGTCTAATGCTTGGTAACAGACCCTTTTAACAGGAAGTGGGGTTTAGGTTCAGACACTTTAGTAGGCAATAGTTTCTAGCCATCATTTAAAAAAATTGTTTTGTTCACTTTTCTTACTGTTACTTTCAAACTAGAATCGATGATGGAGGTTTTCTTCCATTCATAGTACTTTTATAAACTTTCCCTCTAAAGAAATTGAAAAAAAAATACATTTAAAGAAAATAATAAATAATACTGTGAGTAGTATACACAAGTATGAAAAAGATTGAAGTTGAGAAACCCTGCCCCAACAAACATGTTGGTATATCCAATTGGATCAGTATGCAACATCCTAAGGGAGATTAAAGAAATGTGATTAAAGTATGAATTATCTTTCAAAGTGGGAAAACTTGGATGGAAAAAGAGCCACAGCTTCTAGAGCAACGTGTGTAAAAGAGAAATATCAAGTGGGAAATGGTTTCTTGGTAAGAAATGTACTACATGGGTGGGCTGAGACTTGGATTTGATTGCACAAAATGCCTATAACAAATCTCATAACTTAAGTTCCCATAGTAAATTTTGGATAATTTGTTTTAACCAACAGGAAAAAAAAAAAGTCTGAGATCACTGGCAGATTTTGCAGTTGCCAGGGACAGCACAAGAAGTGGGGCTCTTAATCCTTGGGGGAGGGGACACGATAAATATATCCTGGGCACTGGGCATATGTGTGAAAGGAGTTGAGGGGGTTGGGGAATAAGGTGGCAGGAAAGCAGGACTGTAATCAGAGAAGCGGTCATGTTCAGGATGAAAAAGAAAGGACATGTGCCGGACAAAGAAACAATTTAGCATCACTGACATGATTAAGTAAACTGTTACCCGTGTTTAAATTAAGCAAGATGTCCAGGGACTACAGCTGTTGTATTTATTTTGGTTACATGTGATGGGAGCTGTTACTTCTCGCCTTGACAGCCGGTTAGCCTCTAGATGCAAACTGGAAGGTTCTAATTAGGCAAGGTCTATAGAGAGCGAAAGCAGGCGTCCGCTATACTCCGCTTCCAACAGAATGAGAAATGAGGATGCAAGGGTGTGATTGTAGGGTGGGAGGGGAAAACCCACTAGATAGTAAGCCGAGTCAGGATGGGCCAATGTGTCTTTCTTCCATCTATTTTTTCTTGTCCCACTCATATCTGAACTGCAACGCTTTGAACTTTATGTCAGGAGACCTTAACCTTGTCAGTCAGGTTTCCAGTGGAATTAGGATTGATTTTAACGCCTCCATTTTGGTTGTTGCTTCGGGTTTTCTGAAAAAGTCTAGCTGCGCCAGTTCTTCCCTTGGTTCTCCACACCCCCTTCCCTTTCCCTGAGACCCCGCCTTTTCTCCCAGCCCGAACTACAAAAGGCCTTGCCATTCCAGCCCCATCACGGTGCCCCGCCCCCTGCCCGAACGTCGCAGTGCTGCAGGGAAAGGAGGTGTGCCCAGACCCGGACTGGGTTGAGAGTGGGGGGAGTGTGCCTTCATCCTTCCGCTCTTCGGCCAATCGGTGAAGTCCTACTGAACGAGACTGGAGTACCAGGGAGTACATACGGTCCAAGTATTTTCCCGTTTTTCTGCCACGTCCCAACCATTGACGTGAGCCCACTCCTCGGGTTCCGATTGGACATGTGGATTTTTCCCGCAGAGGCCCTTTGAGTCTATTGGTCGGTGCTGGCCTCGGGGCGGGGCTTGAGTGCCCTCCTCCTTCGCCTCTACCGCGGCGCAAGGGGCGGGACGCGCCGCCACCGCCTCTGCTTCCGCCGCCGCCGCCGCCGCCGCCGCCGCCGCCGCCACCGCCGCCGCTGCCGCCTGCCGCTGCGCGTTCCGCGGGGGAGGAGTCGGAGGCGGAGAAGAAGGCGGTGGTGGCGGGTGGAGGATCGAGCGCTGTTCTCGCTCCGGAGCCGCTGCACAGTTCGGTGAGGGGATTTTTTTTTTTTTTTAATCTGGCTTGTTCTGATGTCAGGAATATCAGGGTCGGGGCGAGGAAATTGCTGCCTTCACCCCCTCCGTTTCTTAATTTCTCTCCTCGAGAAGGAGTGGGGCCTGTCCCTGCCCGCTGCGCCGGCCATGGTGGGTGGGGTTGATGGCTGTGAGAGGCCTTCTTCGCCTCCTGGGCCCGGTCCAACCCGGACCTGGGGCCGCGCTCGAGTCCGTGGCCACCGCGCCTGCTGGCCCCAGCGAATGGCATCGATTGATCTCGGGGTGTCCACCGGCCGCTCTTCCCTGCTGCCGCTTCTGCTGTCCTTGGTGCCTTGGCCAAGGACCCCGCTGCCTTTCTGCCGAAACTGGCGGCTGTATGAGTGTGCCCCCCACCAAAATCTCACAGCCGCCTTCTCTGTCCATTTCCAGTCACCCCACATAGAGCTGATCCATCTTACGCCACAGGCCTGCACCCCCCCTTCCCCCAAGAAGCCTTCCGTTGCGGTCGCTCTCCTGGCTGTATTTGCATTTTCTCCGATTGTCACCAAGGCTCGGGTACGCAGCACACCCTGTACAAATCACAACAATCGTTTTTCTCCCGATATTACCGCCATTCCATCAATGCTTCTGCCGGTTAGCGATGTCAGGTCTGAGCCCCCCTCTCGCAGATCCACCTTCAGTTTTGGCCTCCCTAAGGTTACTGCTTGTAAATCATTTTGCGCACATTCAAAATGGTGAGTTTAAAGTCGCCCAGACCAAGTTGAAGAAAAAAGGAGGAGGTAAATACTCTTTTTTGCAAGGAGGAAGAATAATCTGTTTAGGAGACTTCCCTCTCCAAGGCATTAAAATTTTTTGCATATGCATGGAACCTGCTTTGAGTCTGATGTTTCTGTGAAGTTTACGACTTAAAAAAAAAAGGCGCACTGTATTATTTTTTATCATAATCTAGTTGGTCAGTTGAATTTCCTTAAAATGGCAGTCACCTCTGCTGAAGACTACAGATCATTTGAAGAGTATGTAAATAAACATGGTGATAACAGAAATAAACGTTTAAACTATTTTTTTAGTTTTTTTCTTCTAGAATTCATGTCATTTTTATATAAAATAATTTTAAGTGTTAAAAATTAATTACAGAAATGCAAACTTGATGTAAAATTTAACAATTTAGAAAAAGGACTGTCAGGTAAAAGTGAACATTTTTCATCCCCCAGCCCCACTCCACTGTCTAACGTTAACCATTTACTGTGCATCTTTCTAAATGCATTTCTGAACACATTTACATACATGTAAAGTTGGGTTTGGGGGGGAGAAGTGGGAGGAATACCAGACACATTGGTATATCACTTGCTTCTTTCACTTGTTTTTATGTGTTGGACATCTTTATTTGTTACATATAGGTCTTTCGGATACTGACAAAGGTTAAGAGGTATTTCATTAGTTTGAATGAGCTGTAATTAACCATTCCTTTGTTGAAAGACATTTAGTTTTTTTGCAATCACAAATAATGCTTTATTTGAAACCAACTTTTTCATGTATTGATTAGTTTTTAATTACAAACTTTAAATCTTAAATAATTAAAAAAAAATTCAAACAGTGTGGAAGAATGGTAAAAAGTGCAGTTCCCACCCCCCTTGTAGTCCTACCTGTATCCTAAAAGTCAACTGTTAGGGAAACTTCCTCTGTATGTGATTATTTCTGGAGCATGGATTCCTATCAATGGAATTGCTAGGTAAAAGGGTATGCATATTTAAAATTTTGGTAACCATTTTTCCCTTTTTTCAAAATTACTTCACTCTTATGCATTTCTTCTCCAGATGAACTTCAGACTCAATTTATAAATTAAATGAAAAATCCTTAGGTTTTTTGAATGATGTCATATTGAAATTTTAGATTGATTTTGGGCAAACTGCTCTTTATGATACCAAGCTTCTCCCCTCAGAAAAGGATGCATGTATGGTATGTCTTTCCCTTTTATTCACATCTTGCCTTATATTCTTAAGTATTGAGTTTTATATCTTAGTATTGAGTTTATAGGCCCCCGCCCCCCCCCCCCATATGTATCACATTCCTTTCTAATATTCCTAGCTATCTTATGATTTGATTTGCTCTGGTGGATGGAAACTTTCAGTAAAATTTTCTCTTTCTGGTTATAGGAAAACTTTTGAATTTTTTTGTTTATCATGTATCTAATCACTTGAGTTGATGATTGTCTGAAAGTTTTCACAGATTTGTGGCTTTCTTTTCATTTTTTTTTTTTTTATAACTTAGGTGTTTTCCTCATTGCTTTGGCTTGGTATACTTCCTATATAATTTTGAATAATAGTGATAGCTAAAAACATATTGTTTCTGTCTTTGAGGGGAATGCTTCTGATTTTTTAAACATCGGTTATGATGTTTGCTGAAACTTTCTGATAAAGAGAATATTAAGTTAAAATATTTTCTTCTGTTCTTGGCTTTCCAAGGTGATTTTATTGTTATTTTTAATTTCGGATGACATTTTTAAAAACCATAGTGGGTATTGAATTTTATTGATGTTTTTGACTTCTTTTTAGTGGTTATGTAAGGGCATTACCATTATTCCTTGGTTTATATTTTCCCAAAAGAGTTCCATTTTAAAGAATCACCTTTTTTGAGGATAATTTACATACAATAAAATGTGTGTATTTAAAATAGACAGTTGAGTATGTCTTGACGAACAGGTACACCCCTATCACCAGCACCACATTCAACAGTAGAATGTTTTCATTACCACTATCAAGATAGAGAATATTTCTCTCATTCCCAGAAGTTCCCTTCTGCCCTATGCAGTGACATTTTTACCCCTCAGCCCCAGGAAACCATTGTCCTCTCTTTCTCACTGTAAATTGGTTTCATTTGTTCTAGAGTTTCATATAAATGGAATTACATACTCTGTTGCATCTAGCTTTTTTTTTCTGTTAGCATGATGGGTTAGAGAATCCTAAATACTTTTCTGTGTTTAACTGATTCATGACTTTTAATTGTTGAGTAGCAGTCCATGGTATTGGTCTACCACAGTTTGTTGACTATTTCACATATTTATGGATAAATGGATTGTTTCCAGTTTGGGAGTATTATTGATAAATCGCTGTAAACATCCGTTCATGAAGTTTTGTGTTTCTCTTGGGTAAATATCTAGAAATGTATCTGTTGCATTGTATTGTAACTGAATGTTTACATGTAAAAACCTGCCACACAGCTTCCATGTACAGTTCCAGTTGCTCTATACCCTCATCAACAGTTGGTTATTTCAGATTTTTTCATTTTAGTCCTTCTAGTGGGTATGTAGTTATATCACACTATAATATTAATTTACATTTATCTAAAGATTAATAATGCTGAGAATTTGCTTTTGGTCCTTTGTGTGTCTTCCTTTGTGAAGTATCGGTTCAAATCTTGCTTATTTGTAAATATTGTTTATCTCACTGAGTTGTATGTATTCTTTGTATATTTTTTTGTGGAAGTCCTTTGACCCACACAGACACATGCACACATAATGCAGTCTGAAGCTTACCTTTTTATTTTCCTAACTTTTCAGAACAGAAGAGTTTTTAATTTCGATTAAATTCAGTTCATCAGTCTTCCTTTTAGGATTTGTGTTTCTGTGTTCTAAGTTTGCTTAGTGGAAAGTTGTACAGATTATGTTTTCATCTACAGGTTTATAGTTCTGGCTTTTATGACAAGGTGTATCATACCTTTTAAGGTAGTTTTTATATATGGTGTGAGATAAGGGTTAAGGCTTGTTTTCTCAGTTCTAGCATCATTTGTTAGGAAACCTTTGATTTCCTCAGTGAATTAACTTAGTTAAAAATCAGTTGTCCATATATGTGGGTCTATTTCTGGACTAATTCCTTGATCTTTATACCTGTCGTTTTGCCAGTTCCACATTGTCATGGTTATTGTTGCTTTACAGTAAATCTTGAAATCAGGTTGTGTGAGTACTCCCAACTTTGTTTATTTGCAGTACTTACTTCATTTTTAAGTTTTTATTTGTATTTCAGTTAGTTAACCTACAGTGTAATATTAGATTCAGGTGTACAATATAGTGATT